>NC_138304.1:30232500-30287500 GCF_965601325.2 Salmo salar | reverse complement strand
GCAGTTATTTATCTTATAACTTGTCCTTGTGGTAAAAATGATGTGGGTAAAACAAAGCGTGAATTAAAAGTACGTATCTCAGAGCATCGTAGACTTGACTTACCCAGTTGCGGCCCACTTTTTGGAAGCAAACCACTCGATTTCATCTCTGTGTTATATTGGCATCGAACATGTCACCCTCCCTAGGAGAGGGGGTGACCTTGATCATTTATTGTTAAAATGAGAGGCTGCCTGGATCTTTAACTTAAAGACCCTTGCACCCTTCGGTCTCAACATAGACTTTGAGCTGAAGCCATTCTTGTGATTATTGTGACTTTGCCATTGTAATTGTTTGTAAGCTTGTGTAGTCTAAAATGAATCTTTGATCGTATGCTGTCCATTTGGTTTTTTGTATGCTGTTCTTTGTATGCCATTTTTATATTTGAGAATTAACCAATGATATTAGGCCACACTTGGCCATGATTACAGACACCTGTGTGTCTTTTGACACTATATAAACGAGTCATCTCGCAGTGTTTGTGATCATACCCTGATGAAGACAGCTTGGCTGTCGAAACGTTGGATACATTTTTTTTGCATCTGGCTCTGGGGCGCCTTATTTTCCAACTTTCCACTGGGAAACCATGCACACTTCTATTTAATGTCTATGGATGATTTATCTGGTCTTTGTCGTAACCTCAAAAACAACATCAAACCCCAACTACATGCACCATGCAGCCTCTCTCTTTCTTCTCTCTCCCTCTCTATCCTCCTCTCCCTCTCTCACCATCCCTACCTCCTTCTCTCCATCTCTCCTCTATTGGTAAATAATTCACCCTTTTCCCTGTAACAAGCCATGGCCTTAATAGGACAGCCATAGCATACCTGTAGTTGGGATAAACAAAGCTGCCAGTCTGCCCCCACAAGGGAAACAGAGGGATTTGGTACAGAGGAGGGGGGGGGGGGGGGATAAGTCATTTATTTGTGAAAGGCTAACATCAGACTAGCTGACAGTAATTAAACCCTATAGTATCAAGGTTAACTGAGGCCTAGCAATGCGTACAGCCTGGCCGTGCTTGCAGGATGCTGTGTCTCTCTCTGCAGCTGCATACTCTGCAGTGTGAATGAAAGCCCATTCAACCAACCAACCAACTTAAAGCTGCACAATGTATAGTTTGAGTTATTTTTCCATCCCTTTTGACATAATGGTGGGTGTTGCGAAAATTCTGCGAATATTAGGCAATATAGGCTTAAATCAAAATATATTTGCAATAATGTGAATGACCTTTGGACAGTTCACTCCATTGTAGTAGGAGGTAGTAGCTACCTTATTTACATTTATATATACCACATATGTACCCCATCTTTATATCTGAATTATAAAATAAGTTTAATACAAGTGTTCAACGACTCATATACAACCCTGTTGTTGCACTCTTAACTTAACATTTGGAGTCTCCTCCGTCTGCTCACTGGAGATTTCTCCCATGCTGTACCTGTGACTGAGTCACCTGACCCGGGCCTCAGCAGGGCGTTGAGGTGGCTTGACTCATGTTTGACAAATTACCCAGGGGAACGTGCATTCACCACCTCTTTGCCCACATTTCCTCCCCGCTGTATGCACAGTACCCAGTATTCTATTACCCTCGCCAAGCTCCTCATTGAGACAATGAAGAGTCGGCACGGCAACAGGGACACTCACCTTACTAACCCAGCAACTCACAGGAAAATACAAACTGAGGAAGGGATCCGGCACGGCTCTGACCTATCTGCTACTTCCTGTGTTTCTGTTGGTGCTGGATGTATGGTGGTGAAGTGACGACCCAGCATGGATCCTGTGACCAGTAGGAGAGGCTTCTTCTGTGTGTTGTCATGATGGCTACTCCAGTGGTAATCTCATTCTTTCTACTTTATAGCTCTCTACCTCTATCTCTATATTGCTATGTCTTGATAACTTTATCTCACTTTCTTTGTCTTGGTCTCTCTCTCTCTCTCTCTCGGTCACTCTCTCTCTCTTTCTCTCGCTTACTCTATCTTTCTCTTATTATCTCTTACTTATTTACATGCTAAATCTAATTAAATGTCACTTTTTTTTTTTACAAAGTAAAATAAATATGCATTGTGGCATGACTGTGCCTTAAACAGGCAAACCACGGTAATCCCATTGTGTATGTATACTACAGTAGACTACTATTAAAATAGTTTGTACTCGAGCCAGATAAGTGCTAGTGTTGTTCTGTCCTGTAATGATGTTAATAGCCTGGTGTAGGAAAAAGTAATTAGCTGATATGGATGTAGCTGTCAGTGATAACTGATATTGGGGGACTATACACTCATTCCCTGGAATGATGATCCTTGAAATGGCTTCATCACGCTAAGCTGCTCATTGGTGATGGACGTGAGATTACGGACTGACTCAACACCATAACGAAACAGTACTATACTGTCAGCAAGTTGGATGACATGAATATTATCTAGCAGACGGTGCTACACCATTTAGCCTACTATTTAGCCTACTATTCATATAGTAGCCCCACCTAGAACTTCCGATTGTAGTAAATATGTGCTGCTATGCTATTGACATCTGTGATAGTCAATGTGATGTTTATGTGTTGATTTGAATGTGATCTTCCTTCAGATCTTAATTCCGTATTGCATGGGTGATGACGATAATTCATCCGGGGGCGTTGTTTGGCAGTCAAACTGAGTTCCTCTCTGGAGAACAGACAAAATATTGTCTCGCAGGTGGTGGAGTTGGGAGAGAGCTTATGTTAAGTAAATAAGAATCTGTGAGGGAGAGAGGGACCCAGAAGAGGGGCATCATGGGTAAGGATAGAGGACCACAGTTGTTTGGCTGTAATGCTGATGATTCAGACCCAGAGACCCTGGAATTTTACAAAAGAAAAGTGTCCACCAACTACGCAGGTAGCCATGTAAACTTTTCAGCATAGGCTACACCAGGTCAAGATAACTGTTTTCGTCCAGCTGATGAATAGATAAACAGGAATAAATCAATGCGTAGTGATGGATGAATAAATAAAATGCCCTGTAGTCATTTGTCTGATGTGATTCAGGCCTAACACACACTCACACACCCTGTTCGACACATGAGTGTGAGGAGTTAGAGGAGAAGGAGGCGTTGTAATCTTCCACAGTGATCTGTCCGTAAAATACACAACAACGTTCTTCGAGCACGTTGTCATTGTGATGCGATGAGTCGCCTGAATACCAGCAGAAAGAAAACAATAGGAGGGAAAACAAAGCCACAAAGCCAACCCATTTGACGACTCCATACTGTACACATTGCATGGGACTCCTGGCACGGTTCCTCGGTTGGGGAGCGGGGAGAGAGACAGAGAGAGAGGGAAGTGTTGGTCAGGAGCCTGGCCCATCCTCTGGAGACCTTCCTCGCTTCCTGCCTCTCTGTTGTAATGTGGACAGTCTGAGACTACCGACCAGGTTTAACGATAGCCCAGAAATCCGCTTTAGGAACACAAACATAAAAACTGAGCCGACCCACCATTAGCGATCAGTAAAAAAATATAATTAGGGGGACTGTGATAATTGTGTCAGGGGGGAGATAGATCTGATGAGTTAGCGAGGGGAGAAGAAGCAGGAAAATCTTGCCATTGTGTTCGTGGCGGCTTTGTTACTTTTTGGTGTTGATTTAGTTTCTCCCATTGATCCACCCATCCATCTGTCATTTTCTCCTTCGCTCCTTCCTTCTCTCTCTTCCTTGGATTGGGAGGGGAGAGGCGCCTGCTGGCTTTGGAGGAGCAGGGATGAAGATGTTTATTCATCTGGAGGGTATTAGAGCCATGATTAAGGAGAAGAGGGAGGAGGAGGAGGAGAGGAGGACGGCGACGTCTGCAGCCTTCGCTCAGAAACCAGCTACTCAGATGGATCCTGGCACAGATGCCAAAGAAACTGAAAAAAAAGAAAATACAAAAATAACACATCTAAAAACATTATATCAGCTAGGGAAGGGGTTGGAGTTTACCTGGATCTCTCTATCTCGCTCTCACTCCCTCTCTCTCTGCCTGTCCTCTCATCTAATTATTAATGAATGTGGTTTCTGTTGAACCTTGAGGAAGTGTCAGTGCTCCAGTGATCTGAGTTTTAGGAAATCTTGACATTTAAGACAGGGATGCATAAAAATACATGGGCTGTTAGCTTGGTTTGCTTGTTTTCCTCCCTCCCTCCCTCTATCCCTCCAACCCCTCTTTCTCCTCAGTGGTGCATGTTTTCCACTCCCTCCTGGACTGTCTGAAGTTGTTCTACTGCTGACAAGACCACATGGCATTGACGAGATATGAAACGGAGAGCCAGAGTGGATTAATCAGGGGAAGGCAGGGTCAGGGGTTAGAGGTCAAGGTTCATGGTGTTCTGGTGCGTGCATTCTAAGACTAGTAGGCTACCTAGCATCTGTCTAGCTGTCTGTTGTTAGCCTCTCCTCGGTTCCATGCTTGATCTGTCTCAGTACTGTAGCTAGCTCAGTGCCCTGAGACACCGGAGGTCTTTGAAACAGACGATTGTCTAAACATCAGCCGTGTTCTCAGTGGTAGGAGGTTGAAAGGTTCACTGACCTCCGCTGCTGAGCGGTAGATTACTCAAGTGGTTCAAGAAGTAAACATCCACACATTTTCCATAGATTCATTTTTTTTCATTAGGGTGTCTAATTCTTCAAATTGTATAATTAGGCTGAGTGGGTCACCATGACAGTATGCATATGAACATATGATTTATTTTGCACTTTGAGTCCAGCACTTGGTTCATAAGTAATAGATAGCACCTCTAGGAAGTTGCTGAGCCAACCCGATTTTAATGAAGCAGCAAACCATTGAGTAACAGCATATTTCCATGGCTGTATATATTTATTTAAAAAAGTTTTATCACATAAATCACGTTCTCTGTGAGTAAATTAACAGGGAAAATAAAATACTACTGTCCATGTAAATTCCCCCTCTGTGATGTGTGGAAGAAGGTGAAACCAGGTGTAAGAGGATGGTAGAACGCAGCGGAATGCTGTGGTTCTCCAGCTGGCTAGTTGTCCACAGGGTCTCCAGCCTGCCTGCCTACATGCTACCTGCCTTCCTGCCTACCTAGCCTTCCGCATTGGTGAGGGAAAGGGGCCAGTACACACTGCCCCCTGTAGTACCCAGATCCAACCCAGCACTCCCCCCTCACTCCCTCAGAGCCAGTGCAGTGAGGCAGGAGTGATGGGCCGTGCTGGGGGACAGATTGTCACCCCTCCTCCCCCCTGCATCCCCCTGGGAGGCCCACGGGGGCTGGTGGTCCAGCCAAGGCCTGGGGCGGGGCAGAGCCTCCTTCCTGTTAGTGTGTTCTCTCCTCTCCTGCAGTACCTGCCATGGTCAACTATCTGTTCTTCCTCTAGCTTCCATCAGCAGGCTTGAGTTGAACAACACCCACAATCACACTCATATACTGTTAAGTTAGTTAACAATGCTTTATGGCGGGGCTGATCTTGTAACAGTGAATAGCTGAGGTGAGGAAAATGACCAGATCTCAGCATTCTTGGTGGCCACACTGTGTCTTCTCTGGCATGGTTTCATCATTGGCTTCAGGAGAACACTCAGGTTAATCTTCATGATGATATTGTACATGGGGCTATAAGAGACACATCATATGCATCTTGCTCTCATGTCCCTTTACCATGTTCTGTCACATTCTTTTATGATAGAAAAACATGTTCAGTGGTTTCTGCTCTCACACATCACGTCTGTCTTCAAGACGTCAGAACAGTGGGATCAAGACCCATGATAAGTAATGGAATCCCTCTCCTCCTCTCCTCGCTCTGTCTCACTCTCCCCTTCCATGTCCTCATGGAAAGAAAAAGGCCCCAGCTCGTAAAAGATGACTGGCCGCCCTACTTTCCCTCCGCTGGCCCTCCATTTGTCTATGTTTCCTGGGACGCCACTGGGGCACTGTGATTTCTGGGACAGTGACCAAGTGCTACTCTCTGTGCTGGGGGACATGGGTAATGTGGACAAAGTAGTTGACAGTTTTCTGCTTCCCCGTGGTTGGGGCAGACAGAGCCGTGAAGGCCGGTATAATGGACCCCAGGCCACTGAGACAGCTAGGCAGCAGTTTAATGTTCCAGCTTCTAGTGTCAGGCCCTGTGTAAAAGCCTCCCCTTGACTGCCATTTTGGTGTGTGTGTTGTGTTGTGACAAGGCGTGTCATTGTGAGCATGACGTTACAGGAAGCGACACGTTGCTAAGGTGCCGCTGAAACCCTGGGAAGCGCATCCTTCTATCATTCTCGACCCCTCTCTCTCTCCCTCTCTCTCTCTCTGTCCTCCAGTAATGCACCCATCCCTCCCTCCTTCCTGCCCCTCTTTTTTCCTCCTTTAGTAGTGTTGCTGTAGTCCCCTCTTCCCTCTCTTCCTGTAGCATGTCAGATTTGATTGTTCTTTGGCAGGGGGAAAGCAGGGCCTGACATTTCTCACTGATGTTTAAAAAACATATTGTGTTTGCTAAGAGAGAGTGGGAGAGAGAGCGCAAGATAGGGAAAGAGGGAGAGAGAGAGGGAGGAGAAAGAGGGGGAGAGAGAGAGAGATGGAGAACTAAAGAAAGAGATGGTGGGAAGGCAAGGGCATGCAAGGCTTGGCATTAAATCCATCTCCAATGGGCAAGAGAGGACACTCAATATTCTAGTTCTACCTGTGTGTGTGTGTGTGTGTGTGTGTGTGTGTGTGTGTGTGTGTGTGTGTGTGTGTGTGTGTGTGTGTGTGTGTGTGTGTGTGTGTGTGTGTGTTGTGGGTAGTATTTGTGAGACTGGTGCAATAAGCCATGTCTGGCTACCTGGCACTTCTCTTTGAGTGCTTCTGGGAATGTTCAGCACTCCATTTTGACTGGATGTGATTTCTTTTTAACCAGTGCTGTCGCAGTGTAGCAGTGGCACTGTATGTAAAGCCTTGGGGCTGGGCTCGCTCCAATAGCTCTGTGTGGGGTCCTGAGTCGGCTCAATGATCCAGTCATCTGAGGAGAACTGGAATTAGCCTGTAAATTGAAACCATTGAAACCTCTTTTTTCATGTGAGGGAAACGGGAGTCTCTTTAGCTAGCTAAGCTGAAGCCTCTCGCAGCTTTCTAGCCTCTGCTTGTTAGATCTTAAGTGGTTGTGTCACATAAAGCACTGAAGATGATATTGTGTTGTTCAAACATGATATCATGTTTGATATGAGCTTCAGAATGTGCTTTGAGATGACACATCAACAATGACACATTAACAGTCTCGAGGGGATTGTCAGACTACTTTTACCAGGACCCATAAAGGATGCCTTGTTCTTCTTCTCTGTGAATATGAAGTAGGGTCATAGCGTTATATCAGACGCTTTGGCACTTCTTTGTTTATTCAATGAATCGCCAATCCTTGCTGTGCGAAACACACAGACACGCAAGCTTGTGCACTCACACACAAGCACACATGCACGACCACACACACACCAGTGCATGACCACGCACACATACACTCACGCACCCTCACTCATGTACGTGCACACTGATACAGTTCCTAGGAAAATCCCTATAAAGATTTCTGGTATGATATTAAAAAAATAATAATGATTTGGGAAAGGTGCATTGACGGTTCTCTCTATCATAAGAATATGCAGTGTTGGGGAAGCTTCCAATTACTTCACAGTGGAAGAAGTTAAGCACACTAATGGTACCCTTAATAAAAAATATAGTTTACTTCACTGAAGTTACTTTGAAAAAGTAGTTCACTTCATGCGAATTACTTAAAATGATCCTATCTGAATCTGAAATGTCATAGAATACAAATTGCAAGAACAGATTACTCTGGAGTCAGATGTCAACAGAATGTGTAATTTAGCCAAATTTAAATTAAACATCATTAGTGAGAATTAGGCATACAAAATGTGTGTCAAGTGAGAATTAGGCAGGTCTCATGCCGAAAAAGAAAGGACATTCCTGCCTACTTCACCCATATTTTATCTTATTTTAGCAAAAAAACGCTAGTGTGTAGTTTCAAAAGTTAGCTACACCATGACATGGTAAAACAGTAATTAACTACTGAAAACACTACCGAGATGTGAATTTAGTTCAACTACCACCAAGCTACTACCAAATGTAATTAAATTACTAGTTGAACTAAATGTAGTTCATTACTCCCCAACACTGAGAATATGGAACAGGTGTTTGACAAAAGTCTAGCGGTAGAATTGACAGAAGATCTCCTAAAGCCTTCGTCTGATAAGATAAGGTAGTGGATTTGGATAAAAGTCGTCTGTCTCTGGAATAAGAGACGAGGTGCTCTAGCCACCCCTGTTTAGTTCTGTCAGGCAGAGATAAGACTCCTTGAACTGCTCCCAGGAACCCAGACAGGAAGTCACAGGTGCCAACAGTGAGTCATTCCCTAAGCATGGCCCTTAAAAGCTTAATGCTGTCTGTGCGTTATGACTGGATAAAAAAACAATCACTAGCAGCTTGTCGTCAGTCGTTAAAGTTGATGTCCATAGCGGTGATTTAGGGGTAGAGGCCATAGACTGACACAGAGGCTTGTCTGGTCTAATTTATCATGCTACGCAAGCTGGGAGGGGAAACATGCTTTCACCTCTTCTGTCAAATTGTCCTAGTTCTGATGACAGGGCAGAGAGAGGTGGAGTTACATTGTACTGCACTGTACTGCACTGCACTGCACAGTCCTGCACTATAGAAGTATAGAGTATGAGATGCTAGAACGTATTCATATTCTCACTCACCTAAACCATAATGACCACACCTGTGACTTCACTGCATTCCTGCTCATTTCTCAACATGTTTTATAGTGAAGACATGAGGAAGAATGGAGACACAGAAACAAACCAATTTCAACTAACAGATACTGTACTGTAGCTATATTTTTGCACTAAATGCTTGAAGTGAAGCGCATGTCAGCTTACGGGCCGTTAAGAGCAGTGTCTGTGTGTGTGCAGGAGCAGTAATGGCAGCAGGTCCCTGGCTGAAGGGCTTATTTGAACAGCCATATTTACTCAGTGAGAGAGAGCTAAAAATGAACATGGAAGAGAGGTGGGACACAGAGAGAGTGTAGACTGGCTTGGAAGCTCAGGGTGATTGTGTATGTGCATGTGTGTGTGTGCGCCCGCACGCGCGTGTTTGTTTGTCAGTGACTGTGTTTGTGGTGGGTAGTTTTGTTAGGTTGTGATTATTGTTATATATTTTTTTATTTTACCTTTATTTTACTAGGTAAGTCAGTTAAGAACAAATTCTTATTTACAATGACGGCCAATCAAAAGGCAAAAGGTCTACTGCGGGGACGGGAGCTGGGATTAAAAATGAAAAATAAATAAAAAATATAGGACAAAACACACATCACGACAAGAGATACCACAACACTACATAAAGAGAGACCTAAGACAACAACATAGCATGGCAGCAACACATGACAACTAATAGAGGAAGGACAAAAAACAAACAAAATATAACTATTGTAAAATAGATTGTGTCTGTAAAATGTGTATAAGATGTATAAACTGAAGGTAGAAGCCTAGGTGTTATTGTTTATTAGTTTACTCCAATTGGGGGAAGGGTGGTAGGGTTTGCGGGGAATAATAAAGGTATATTCTAAAAAAAGTATGTATGTCTATATAGGTATGTGTATGTATATATGTGTATATGTATGCATGCGTGTATGTATATGGATATATATATTTACCCCAAAAATATATGGGGGATTGGAAATGACGCAGACAATTACATTGATGGAAGCAACATTCTTTCCGCAATATTAAGCTGATCCACCCTAATTAAAATAAATAAATATTATAATAATAAATAAAAACACATGACAACATAGCATGGTAGCAACACAACATGACAACAACATGGTAGCAACATAACATGGCTGCAGCACAACATGGTAGCGTCACAAAACAGGGTACAAACATTATTGGGCACAGACAGCAGCACAAAGGATAATAAGGTAGACACAACAATACATCACGTGAAGCAGCCACAACTGTCAGTAAGAGTGTCCATGATTGAGTCTTTGACTGAAGAGATTGAGATAAAACTGTCCTGTTTGAGTGTTTCTTGCAGCTTGTTCCAGTCGCTAGCTGGAGCGAACTGAAAGAGGAGCGACCCAGGGATGTGTGTGCTTTGGGGTCCTTTACAAGAATGTGACTGGCAGAATGGGTGTTGTATGTGGAGGATGAGGGCTGCAGTAGGTATCTCAGATAGGGGGGAGTGAGGCCTAAGAGGGTTTTATAAATAAGCATCAACCAGTGGGTCTTGCGACGGGTATACAGAGATGACCAGTTTACAGAGGAGTATAGAGTGAAGTTATGTGTCCTATAAGGAGCATTGGTGGCAAATCTGATTGCCGAATAGTAAAGAACATCTAGCCGCTCGAGAGCACCCTTACTTGCCAATCTATAAATTACATCTCCATAATCTAGCATGGTCATGATGGTCATCTGAATCAGGGTTTGGCAGCTGGGGTGAAAGAGGAGCGATTACGATAGAGGAAACCAAGTCTAGATTTAACTTTAGCCTGCAGCTTTGATATGTGCTGAGAAAAGGACAGTGTACCGTCTAGCCATACACCCAAGTACTTGTATGAGGTGACTACCTCAAGTTCTAAACCCTCAGAGGTAGTAATCACACCTGTGGGGAGAGGGGCATTCTTCTTACCAAACCACAGGAGGTGTTCAGAACAAGGTTAAGGGCAGAGAAAGCTTGTTGGACACTAAAAAAAGCTTTGTTATAGAGCGTTTAACACAAAATCCGGGGAGGGGCCAGCTGAGAATAAGACTGTATCATCTGCATATAAATGGATGAGAGAGCTTCCTACTGCCTGAGCTATGTTGTTGATGTAAATTGAGAAGAGTGTGGGGCCTAAGATCGAGCCTTGGGGTACTCCCTTGGTGACAGGCAGTGGCTGAGACAGCAGATGTTCTGACTTTATACACTGCAGTCTTTGAAAGAGGTAGTTAGCAAACCATGCCAAAGTCCCCTCAGAGACACCAATACTCTTTAGCCGGCCCACAATAATGGAATGGTCTACTGTATCAAAAGCTTTGTCCAAGTCAATAAAAATAGCAGCACAACATTGCTTAGAATCAAGGGCAATGGTGACATAATTTAGGACCCTCTCTAGGGGGCAGTATTTTCATATCCGGATAAAAAACGTACCCGATTTAATCTGGTTATTACTACTGCCCAGAAACTAGAATATGCATATAATTGTTTGATTTGGATAGAAAACACCCTAAAGTTTCTAAAACTGTTTGAATGGTGTCTGTGAGTATAACAGAACTCATATGGCAGGCCAAAACCTGAGAAGATTCTGTACAGGAAGTGCCCTCTCTGACCATTTCTTGGCCTTCTATACCCTCTTTATCGAAAACAGAGGATCTCTGCTGTAACGTGACACTTTCTAAGGCTCCCATAGGCTCTCAGAAGGCGCCAGAACGTTGAATGATGACTTTGCAGCCCCTGGCTGAAAAACAGTAGCGCATTTGGATAGTGGTCGATCTGAGAACAATGAGACTGTTGCGCGCGTGCACGTGAAGAGTCCATTTTACATTTTCAGTCTTTGAACGAAAAAGACGTCTCCCGGTCGGAATATTATCGCTATTTTACGAGAAAAATCGCATAAAAATTGATTTTAAACAGCGTTTGACATGCTTCGAAGTACGGTAATGGAATATTTTGAAATTTTTTGTCACGACATGGTAGTGTCTTGAACGCAAGAACAAAACAGAGGATATTTGACCATAACTGTGGATTATTTTGAACCAAAACAACATTTGTGGATGAAGTAGAAGTCCTGGGAGTGCATTCTGACGAAGAACAGCAAAGGTAATCCAATTTTTCTTATAGTAATTCTGAGTTTAGTGAACGCCAAACTTGGTGGGTGTCAAATTAGCTAGCCCATGATGGCGAGCTATCTACTCAGAATATTGCAAAATGTGCTTTTGCCGAAAAGCTATTTTAAAATCTGACACCGCGATTGCATAAAGGAGTTCTGTATCTATAATTCTTAAAATAATTGTTATGTTTTTTGTGAACGTTTATCGTGAGTAATTTAGTAAATTCACCGGAAGTTTTCGGTATGTTTGCTAGTTCTGAACGTCGCATGCTAATGTAAAAAGCTGGTTTTTGATATAAATATGAACTTGATTGAACAAAACATGCATGTATTGTATAACATAATGTCCTAGGAGTGTCATCTGATGAAGATCATCAAAGGTTAGTGCTGCATTTAGCTGTGTTTTGGTTTTTGTGACATTATATGCTAGCTTGAAAAATGGGTATCTGATTATTTCTGGCTGGGTACTCTCCTGACATAATGTAATGTTTTGCTTTCGTTGTAAAGCCTTTTTGAAATCGGACAATGTGGTTAGATAAAGGAGCGTCTTGTCTTTAAAATGGTGTAAAATAGTGATATGTTTGAGAAATTGAAGTAATAGCATTTTTAAGGTATTTGAATATCGCGCCACTCGATTCCACTGGCTGTTGACTAGGTGGGACGATACCCTAGAGAGGTTAAGGTTGCAGTGACATATCTATAACCTAAGCAGAAACCAGATTGCATACCAGAGAGAATACTATAGACATAAAGAAAGCCAGTCAGTTGATTATTAACCTGTCTGGGCAACGTGGGACGTTTGCGTCCCACCCTAGTCAACAGCCAGTGGAATCGCGTCGTGCATAATACAAATACCTCATAAATGCTATAACTTCAATTTCTCAAACATATGACTATTTTACACCATTTTATAGATACACTTCTCCTGAATCGAACCACGTTGTCCGATTTCAAAAAGGCTTTACAGCAAAAGCAAAACATTAGATTATGTTAGGAGAGTACCCTGCCAAAAATAATCACACTGCCATTTTCAAAGCAACTAGCATGCATCACAAATACCCAAAACACAGCTAAATGCAGCACTAACCTTTGACAATCTTCATCAGATGACACTCCTAGGACATCATGTTACACAATACATGCATTGTTTTTCGATAAAGTTCATATTTATATATAAAAACAGCATTTTACATCGGCGCGTGACGTTCAGAAAATATTTTCCCTCAAATGCTTCTGGTGAAGCAGCGCTACAATTTACAAAATTACTATTCGAAAACATTGGTAAAATATAATATTGTCATTCAAAGAATTATAGATTAACATCTCGTGAATGCAACCGCATTGCCAGATTTAAAAGGAACTTTACTGGGAAATCACACTTTGCAATAAACGAGGTGCTATGCTCAGAAAAATAGGCTAGGCGATACAGGTTAGCGCCATCTTGGAGTCATTTAAAATCAAATATACTATTGTAAATATTCACTTACCTTTGATTATCTTCATCAGAAGGCACTTCCAGGAATCCCAGGTCCACAACAAATGTAGTTTTGTTCGATAAAGTTTATAATTTATGTCCCAATAGCTCCTTCTTGTTAGCGTGTTCTGAAGGCTACTCAAAATGTACGAAGTGCGCGGGACTTGTCGTCACGAATGTGCATTTTTTTAAATTTACTTTCGTTCAAACATGTCAAACGTTGTATAACATAAATCTTTAGTGCCTTTTTCAATCAGAACTTCAATAATATTCAAGGCGGACGATTGCATTGTCTTACTAAACATTTCGGAACGAGAGAGTACCCACGAGTACGCACGTGCATCATAGTAGTAATGGCCCTCCCTATGACAAACTTTCCAGGCCTCTCGTTAGGTCAGTTTTTACCGGAGAAGACTCAAACCACTTTGTAAACACTGTTGACATCTAGTGGAAGCCGTAGGAAGTGCTAAATGAATCCTAACTCACGGTGTGTTTCATAGGCAAAGGGTTGAAAGTGATTCCACAAATCAGATTTCCACTTCCTGTTAGGATTTGTCTCAGGGTTTTGACTGCCATATGAGTTCTGTTATACTCACAGACACCATTCAAACAGTTTTAGAAACTTCAGAGTGTTATCTATCCAAATATACTAATTATATGCATATTCTCGTTTCTGGGTAAGAGTAGTAACCAGTTTAAATCGGGTACGTTTTTTTATCCGGCCGTGAAAATACTGCCCCCTATCCCCAACAAGTTAACCTGTTAGGGCTAAGGGGCAGTATTGACACGGCTGGATAAAAAACATACCCGATTTAATCTGGTTACCACTCCTACCCAGTAACTAGAATATGCATATACTTATTACATATGGATAGAAAACACCCTAAATTTTCTAAAACTGTTTGAATGGTGTCTGTGAGTATAACAGAACTCAAATGGCAGGTCAAAACCTGAGAGATTCCTTTACAGGAAGTGGCCTGTCTGACCATTTCTTGAACTTCTTTTCCATCTCTATCATTTACTAAGGATCTCTGCTCTAACGTGACACTTCCCACGTCGTCCATAGGCGCTCAGAGCCCGGGAAAAAACAGAATGTCGTCATTCCAGCCCCAGGCTGAAACACATTATCGCCTTTCTCAAGTGGCCGATCAAGGGACACTGGGCTTATGCGCGTGACCCCGACCGCCCCCGCCTTTGGGATTTTTTCCTCTGTTTGCCGAAAAGGAGATTCCCTGTCGGAATATTATCGCTTTTCTACGAGAAAAATGTCGTAAAAATTGATTTTAAACAGCGGTTGACATGCTTCGAAGTACGGTAATGGAATATTTAGAATTTTATTGTCACGAATTGCGCCATGCGCGCGACACTTCTTTACTATTTCGGATAGTGTCTGGAACGCACGAACAAAACGCCGCTATTCGGATATAACGATGGATTATTTTGGACCAAACCAACATTTGTTATTGAAGTAGCAGTCCTGGGTGTGCATTCTGATGAAGACAACAAAAGGTAATCAAACTTTTATAATAGTAAATATGATTATGGTGAGTGCTAAACTTGCCGGGTGTCTAAATAGCGAGCCCGTGATGCCTGGGCTATGTACTTAGAATATTGCAAAATGTGCTTTCACCAAAAAGCTATTTTAAAATCGGACATATCGAGTGCATAGAGGAGGTCTGTATCTATAATTCTTAAAATAATTGTTATGCTTTTTGTGAACGTTTATCGTGAGTAATTTAGTAAAATGTTAGCGAATTCCCCGGAAGTTTGCGGGGGGTATGCTAGTTCTGAACGTCACATGCTAATGTAAAAAGCTGGTTTTTGATATAAATATGAACTTGATTGAACAAAACATGCATGTATTGTATAACATAATGTCCTAGGGTTGTCATCTGATGAAGATCATCAAAGGTGAGTGCTGCATTTAGCTGTCTTCTGGGTTTTGGTGACATTATATGCTGGCTTGAAAAATGGGTGTCTGATTATTTCTGGTTTGGTACTCTGCTGACATAATCTAATGTTTTGCTTTCGTTGTAAAGCCTTTTTGAAATCGGACAGTGTGGTTAGATTAACGAGAGTCTTGTCTTTAAATGGCTGTAAAATAGTCATATGTTTGAGAAATTGAAGTAATAGGATTTTTAAGGTTTTGAAAATCGCGCCACAGGCTGGCAGTGGCTGTTACGTAGGTGGGAGAGGTTAACCTCTCTTGGGCAGGTGGGACGCTAGCACCCACGGTTCACACTATTCAACAGCCAGTGAAAAATCAGAGCGCCAAATTCAAAACCACAAATGTCATAATTCAAAGTTCTCAAACAAAGGACTATTTTACACCATTTTAAAGGTACACGTCTCCTTAATGTAACCACATTGTCCGATTTCAAAAAGGCTTTATGACGAAAACATAAAGTTAGATTATGTTAGGACAGTTCCAACACAAGAAAAAGCACACAGCCATTTTCCTAGCAAGGACAGGTGTCACAAAAACCAGAAAACCAGCTAAAATGATGCACTAACCTTTGACGATCTTTATCAGATGACACTCCTAGGACATCATGTTACACAATACATGCATTTTTTGTTCGATAAAGTTCATATTTATATCCATAAACCCCATTTTACATTGGCGCGTGATGTTCAGAAGATATTTTGCCTCCAATACTGCCGGTGAATCAGCACAACAATTTACAAAAATAGTCACCATAAACATTGATAAAATATTAAACTGTTATTCAAAGAATTATAGATGAACATCTCCTTTATCCTAACGCTGTGACAGATTTCAAAAAAGCTTCATGAGGAAAGCACACTTTGCAATAATCTGAGTACTGCGCTCAGAAAAATACACTAGGCAATACAGATACCCGCCATTTTGGAGTCATCTAAAATCATAAATAGCATTAGAAATATTCACTTACCTTTGATGATCTTCATCAGAAGGCACTTCCAGGAATCCCAGGTCCACAATAAATGTTGCTTTGTTCGATAAAGTCCATAATTTATGTCCAAATTGTTAGCGCGTTCAGTAACCTACTCCAAGTGTAGGAAGCGAGCGGAAAATGTCACGACGAAAAGTAAAAAAAGTTATATTTACGTTCATTCAAACATGTCAAACGTTGTATAGCATCAATCTTTAGGGCCTTTATCACTTAGAACTTCAATAATATTCCAACCGGATGATTCCATTGTTTTGAAAAACGTTTTGGAACACAGCTCCCTCTCACATAAATGCGCACCAATGAACTGATGTCCTTCCCTGGGTCACCAACTTCCCCACCTTCTTGTTCGCTCTCTGTTCATCATAGACACCTCAAACAACTTTCTAAAGACTGTTAACATCTAGTGGAAGCCTTAGGGTTTTAATGAACCCAAAGTCACTGTGTGTTTGATAGGCAATGACTTGAAAGGACTACAAGCACCAGAATTCTCACTTCCTGGTTAGATTTTTCTCAGGTTTTTGCCTGCCATATGAGTTCTGTTATACTCACAGACATCATTCAAACAGTTTTAGAAACTTCAGAGTGTTTTCTATCCAAATCTACTAATAATATGCATATTCTAGTTCCTGGTCCTGAGTAGTAGGCCCTTTAATTTGGGTATGTTTTTCATCCGGCCGTGAAAATACTGCCCCCTACCCTAGAAAGGTTAAACCATCTGACCCAGCAGTTTTTTTTGGGGTCAAGTTTAAGGAGCTCCTTTAGCACCTCAGTGACCGCATGCAGGGAGAAACTTTGTAGTGGGGCACGGGAAAAAGAGTGAGGAGCATCGGGGCTAGTCGCATTGGAAAGGGTGGGAGACGAGGAAATGTTGGATGGGCAAGGAGGCATGGCTGAGTCATATAGGAATCCTGACTTAATGAAGTGGTGATTAAAGAGCTCAGCCATGTGCTCCTTGTCAGTAACAACCACATCATCAACATTAAGGGACATGGGCAGCTGTGAGGAGGAGGGTTTATTCTCCAGGTCTTTAACCGTTTTCCAGAACTTCTTGGGGTTAGACCCACAGAGAGAGAACTGCTCCTTAAATGAACTAACTTTGGCCTTCCGGATAGCCTGAGTGCACTTATTTCTCATTTGCCTGAACGAGAGCCAGTATGCCTGAGTATGTGTGTGCCGAGCCTTTCACCAAATTGAATTCTTGAGATGGAGTAACTCTGACAGATCACGGTTGAAACAGGGGCTGAACCTGTTTTTAATTCTCATTTTCTTTATGGGGCCGTGTTTGTTAACAATACTACTGAAAATATCAAAAAAGCAGGTCCAAGCATCTTCGACAGAGGGGATCAAGCTGATTCTATACCAATTTACAGAGGCCAAGTCATGAAGGAAGGCTTGCTCATTAAAGTTTTTTAGCAAGCGTCTATGACAAATCAGGACAGGTCGTTTCACTGGGCAACCATTACGAACACAGGCTGTGAAACAGTGATCACTAAGGTCATTACAGAAAACACCAGACTGATCCCTATCAGGATTATATGTGAGGATAACATCAAGGAGAGGAGCCTTTTCTGTGTGTTTGGAGTCATACCTTGTTGGATTATAATCTGAGAAAGATTTAGGGAGTCCCATTGCTTTAGGACTTGATCAGGTGCTTTAAGCATGTCCCAGTTTAGGACAAATTCAGACTTAGTGTACGGGCCCAGGAGAGAGCTTAGGGCAGGTAGAGTACAGGCCACTGCTGATGATGGATGATATCATCCAGCAACAGTCAACAAATCAAATCAAATCAAATACACATGGTTATCATATGTTATTGCGAGTGTAGCGAAATGCTTGTGCTTCTAGTTCCAACAGGGCAGCAATATCTAACATGTAATCTAACAATTCCACAACAACTACCTAATACACACAAATCTAAGTAAAGGAATGGAATAAGAATATACATTTATGGATGAGTAATGACAGAGTGGCAAAGAGCTATTTGAAAGTTTAATGCTTAAAACCAGCTAATCAAATTGTTTGGGAACAGACTTGGCAGAGACAACCTAGCGCTGAAGGTGTTCCTTGGTAAAGATTGCCACTCCACCACCTTTGGAAGATGTGTCTTGCCAAAAAAAAATTATAACCAGAAAGGTTAACATCAGTGTTCAAAACACTCTTTCTTAACCACGTCTCAGTAATGACACATCTGGATTGGAGCTGTGAACCCACACTTTCAATTGATCCATTTTAGCGTTAACGTGCAAAAAAAACCAGGCTTTTACGAGAGCAGAAAGCAGTGAAGCAGATATCAGAGCAGAATTGGGGCTAGCAACAGTAGATGGGCTAGGGTGTACATGCACATTTCCAGATATCCTCAGCAGTAATACAATCAGGGCACGGCAGAGGACAGGGAGAGCTCTGCAGTGTTGATTTATGACATTTGAATGTGCATTAGATGGCAACGTTGTACTACAATTTCATCAGGGTTGAGTGTTTCACTGAAGCCTCGATAAAGGTTACAAGTTATAGTAGTTATACATTTAAGTGAAAGCTGATATGCCAAGATTCTTTTGTAATAAGTAGTCAACAGAGCCAAACAATATTTTGTTTTTAAGTGCCACCATTCCCTGTGGACCTCCAACTCAGAACAAACCAAGAAAGATAACATATTTAAATTTAGCTAAAAAACTATATTTGTAATGCACAAGTCTTAGCTAGAGAACGAGCACACTCTTACTTAACAGATGTCAAATGAGTTTCCAGCTGTCCCCTGTATCAGCCCCGCAACCAAGTTGTTTTGTTCTATGTAGCAGACATTTAAAGGAAAGAGAGAGAGAGAGAGAGAGGTGGAGAGAGAAAGAGAGTCCAGAGTAAGAGAGAGAGCCCAGAGAGAAAGTGAGAGAGGAAAGTGCCCAGAGAGAGAGAGAGCGAGCGAGAGAGAGAGGGGGGGAGAGCACATTTCTTTCTGGTCTGGCAGGAGTGCATTTTGAGAGAGAGAGGGGAAAGAACCCAGAGAGAGACCATAAAGAGAGAGAGATTAAAGACTCCAGAGCCCAGAGAGAGAGAGAGAGGAGCAAGGGAGAGGGACCTAAGATGGAGGTCTTCCTCCCAGGATGTGACAGGCTGTTGGCTGGAGGATGCTCAGGAAGGCCTTGGCAGGCCAACAAAGACATCCCTTCAGCTCCAGGGTGTACTTTTTCAGGCCTCAGAATACCCTTTGGCAGCGGCGCAGAGCGCTCTGGCGTGCACAGGCCCCAGAGACGGACGGACGGGGAAGTATAGGCCTGCTCGCCTCGCTTTTATTTACTCAGGCTGATGAGGCCTGGGCATTTCTTGTCTGGGTGAAGTAGGGAAAAAACAGAGCCTCTCTCTCTCTCTCTCTCTCTCTCTCTCTCTCTTTCCTCTTAGGTCTCCTGGGGTTGAACGGTACTTTCCATCTGCCGTTGTTCACACACTTGTCTTGGCGGTGTGTGTGGGTGTGTGTTGGGGAGGGGGTTGTGTGTGTGTGTGGGTTACCTGAGCTCTTGTCCTCAAGTGCTACCACCATGGTGATATATGAAAAACATATAAAATATGCCTTGGCGATGATAGGGGCAGCAAAACATATAAAATATGCCTTGGCGATGATAGGGGCAGCAAAACATATAAAATATGCCTTGGCGATGATAGGGGCAGCAAAACATATAAAATATGCCTTGGCGATGATAGGGGCAGCAAAACATATAAAATATGCCTTGGCGATGATAGGGGCAGCAAAACATATAAAATATGCCTTGGCGATGATAGGGGCAGCAAAACATATAAAATATGCCTTGGTGATGATAGTGGCAGCAAAACATATAAAATATGCCTTGGCGATGATAGGGGCAGCAAAACATATAAAATATGCTTTGGCGATGATAGGAGCAGCAAAACATATAAAATATGCCTTGGCGATGATAGGGGCAGCAAAACATATAAAATATGCTTTGGCGATGATAGGGGCAGCAAAACATATAAAATATGCCTTGGCGATGATAGGGGCAGCAAAACATATAAAATATGCCTTGGTGATGATAGGGGCAGCAAAACATATAAAATATGCCTAGGTGATGATAGGGGCAGCAAAACATATAAAATATGCCTTGGTGATGATAGGGGCAGCAAAACATATAAAATATGTTGTATAGTGAACACAAGTTTTCTCAGTAGTACTAGCTACGAGGGGTCAGCAACCACCTGTTTGCCAAAAGCCATATCAGTGCGTCTTTTGAATGGTACACCGACATCCTTTCAAAACAATGTCAAGTGTTATTAATGGGAATAGCAACAGTTCAGAGAAAGCAGCATAGATATCATTCAGAAGACATTAGGTCACACAGGTATGATTAACAAACAGTCAAGTTCCCGGAATACTGTACTCACAGGTCCAATGTCAGCACAGCTATAAGGTCTACATACATACATCATCAATTCACTTGTGTTAATCAACAATGTGGCACCATGGAGCATGTTAAGTCAATTAAGCATCTGACAGTTCAACTCAAATGATGGCCCACATGTGTACCTTACTCATGACTCCCACTCCCCACTCTTGGGTTTGTATGTTAACTAATGTATGCAGCTCAATGTAATAAAGACATTACATTTACATTTACATTTAAGTCATTTAGCAGACGCTCTTACCCAGAGCGACTTACAAAATGGTGCATTCACCTTATGATATCCAGTGGAACAACCACTTTACAATAGTGCATCTAAATATTTTAAGGTGGGGGGGGGGGGGGGGGGGGGGGGGGGGTTAGAAGGATTACTTTATCCTATCCTAGGTATTCCTTAAAGAGGTGGGGTTTCAGGTGTCTCCGGAAGGTGGTGATTGACTCCGCTGTCCTGGCGTCGTGAGGGAGCTTGTTCCACCATTGGGGTGCCAGAGCAGCGAACAGTTTTGACTGGGCTGAGCGGGAACTGTGCTTCCTCAGAGGTAGGGGGGCCAGCAGGCCAGTGGTGGATGAACGCAGTGCCCTTGTTTGGGTGTAGGGCCTGATCAGAGCCTGAAGGTATGGAGGTGCCGTTCCCTTCACAGCTCCGTAGGCAATCACCATGGTCTTGTAGCGGATGCGAGCTTCAACTGGAAGCCAGTGGAGAGAGCGGAGGAGCGGGGTGACGTGAGAGAACTTGGGAAGGTTGAACACCAGACGGGCTGCGGCGTTCTGGATGAGTTGTAGGGGTTTAATGGCACAGGCAGGGAGCCCAGCCAACAGCGAGTTGCAGTAATCCAGACGGGAGATGACAAGTGCCTGGATTAGGACCTGCGCCGCTTCCTGTGTGAGGCAGGGTCGTACTCTGCGAATGTTGTAGAGCATGAACCTACAGGATCGGGTCACCGCCTTGATGTTAGTGGAGAACGACAGGGTGTTGTCCAGGATCACGCCAAGGTTCTTAGCACTCTGGGAGGAGGACACAAGGGAGTTGTCAACCGTGATGGCGAGATCATGGAACGGGCAGTCCTTCCCCGGGAGGAAGAGCAGCTCCGTCTTGCCGAGGTTCAGCTTGAGCTGGTGATCCGTCATCCACACTGATATGTCTGACAGACATGCAGAGATGCGATTCGCCGCCTGGTTATCAGAAGGGGGAAAGGAGAAGATTAATTGTGTGTCGTCTGCATAGCAATGATAGGAGAGACCATGTGAGGATATGACAGAGCCAAGTGACTTGGTGTATAGCGAGAATAGGAGAGGGCCTAGAACAGAGCCCTGGGGGACACCAGTGGTGAGAGCGCATGGTGCGGAGACAGATTCTCGCCACGCCACCTGGTAGGAGCGACCTGTCAGGTAGGACGCAATCCAAGCGTGGGCCGCGCCGGAGATGCCCAACTCGGAGAGGGTGGAGAGGAGGATCTGATGGTTCACAGTATCAAAGGCAGCAGATAGGTCTAGAAGTATGAGAGCAGAGGAGAGAGAGTTAGCTTTAGCAGTGCGGAGAGCCTCCGTGACACAGAGAAGAGCAGTCTCAGTTGAATGCCCAGTCTTGAAACCTGACTGATTAGGATCAAGAAGGTCATTCTGAGAGAGATAGCAGGAGAGCTGGCCAAGGACGGCACGTTCAAGAGTTTTGGAGAGAAAAGAAAGAAGGGATACTGGTCTGTAGTTGTTGACATCGGAGGGATCGAGTGTAGGTTTTTTCAGAAGGGGTGCAACTCTCGCTCTCTTGAAGACGGAAGGGACGTAGCCAGCGGTCAAGGATGAGTTGATGAGCGAGGTGAGGAAGGGGAGAAGGTCTCCGGAAATGGTCTGGAGAAGAGAGGAGGGGATAGGGTCAAGTAGGCAGGTTGTTGGGCGGCCGGCCGTCACAAGACGCGAGATTTCATCTGGAGAGAGAGGGGAGAAAGAGGTCAAAGCACAGGGTAGGGCAGTGTGAGCAGGACCAGCGGTGTCGTTTGACTTAGCAAACGAGGATCGGATATCGTCAACCTTCTTTTCAAAATGGTTGACGAAGTCATCCGCAGAGAGGGAGGAGGGGGGGGGAGGGGGAGGAGGATTCAGGAGGGAGGAGAAGGTAGCAAAGAGCTTCCTAGGGTTAGAGGCAGATGCTTGGAATTTAGAGTGGTAGAAAGTGGCTTTAGCAGCAGAGACAGAAGAGGAGAATGTAGAGAGGAGTGAGTGAAAGGATGCCAGGTCCGCAGGGAGGCGAGTTTTCCTCCATTTCCGCTCGGCTGCCCGGAGCCCTGTTCTGTGAGCTCGTAGTGAGTCGTCGAGCCACGGAGCAGGAGGGGAGGACCGAGCCGGCCTGGAGGATAGGGGACAGAGAAAATCAAAGGATGCAGAAAGGGAGGAGAGGAGGGTTGAGGAGGCAGAATCAGGAGATAGGTTGGAGAAGGTTTGAGCAGAGGGAAGAGATGATAGGATGGAAGAGGAGAGAGTAGCGGGAGAGAGAGAGCGAAGGTTGGGACGGCGCAATACCATCCGAGTAGGGGCAGAGTGAGAAGTGTTGGATGAGAGCAAGAGGGAAAAGGATACAAGGTAGTGGTCGGAGATTTGGAGGGGAGTTGCAATGAGATTAGTGGAAGAACAGCATCTAGTAAAGATGAGGTCAAGCGTATTGCCTGCCTTGTGAGTAGGGGGGGAAGGTGAGAGGGTGAGGTCAAAAGAGGAGAGGAGTGGAAAGAAGGAGGCAGAGAGGAATGAGTCAAAGGTAGACGTGGGGAGGTTAAAGTCACCCAGAACTGTGAGAGGTGAGCCATCCTCAGGAAAGGAACTTATCAAGGCGTCAAGCTCATTGATGAACTCTCCAAGGGAACCTGGAGGGCGATAAATGATAAGGATGTTAAGCTTGAAAGGGCTGGTAACTGTGACAGCATGGAATTCAAATGAGGAGATAGACAGATGGGTCAGGGGAGAAAGAGAGAATGTCCACTTGGGAGAGATGAGGATTCCAGTGCTGGCTCGATGCTCTAGGGGTATGCGAGAACACGTGGGCAGACGAAGAGAGAGCAGTAGGAGTAGCAGTGTTATCTGTGGTAATCCATGTTTCCGTCAGCGCCAGGAAGTCTAGGGACTGGAGGGTAGCATAGGCTGAGATGAACTCAGCCTTGTTGGCTGCAGACCGGCAGTTCCAGAGGCTGCCGGAGACCTGGAACTCCACGTGGGTCGTGCGCGCTGGGACCACCAGGTTGGAGTGGCAGCGGCCACGCGGTGTGAAGCGTTTGTATGGCCTGTGCAGAGAGGAGAGAACAGGGATAGACAGACACATAGTTGACAAGCTACAGAAGTGTTGTTTCTTGTATTATTGTCTCCTGTGTCTTTAGAGAACTGTTTCACTTTGATATCCTTTTTCTTCTGTCCTGATTTTCTCTTTCTTTTCTTCTGTTAACTAGATATTCTTTGTTGTTCTTCGTTAGCTAGCTAGCTTCTTCCAAAAGAGTCCCTAGCAACTGCTTAGCAACTGCTAAACAATTCAGCTAGCTAAGATAACTACAATTTTATGAAAAATAGTTATTTTTCAAAAGGCTATCTTCTTTGTTTGTTGCTTGTTTTTTCTCCTATTCAGTCTTGCAGTTTTCTTTTGCTTTTTTCCGATGTACTTCACTCTAAAAACCATGTAAATTTCAATATTTGTAGGAGCTCATTTTTCAGCTGCAGATATGATATAAATTCAGATGCAAAGACATGATATAAATAATATAAATCAGTCAACAAAGAAGGGAGGAGGCAGCCTTGACAGCATTGCAATGTCTGCCGGCGATGCCATCATCATTTAAGACAGGCGGAATTAGATTTTGCCTTGTATATATCTTGTTATATGTGTTTGTTTGTTTTGGTCTCGTCTCCTAGCTAACATGCTTGACTATAAGGCATTGGTTAGGGTCATTCCTCTCTGCTCGCTGTCTACTCCAACCCTGGGAGAGAGAGAGAGAGAGAGTGTGTGTGTGTGTGTGTGTGTGTGTGTGTGTGTGTGTGTGTGTGTGTGTGTGTGTGTGTGTGTGTGTGTGTGTGTGTGTGTGTGTGTGTGTGTGTGTGTGTGTGTGTGTGTGTGTGTGTGTGTGTGTGTGTGCGCATGCGCAGATCCTCCCACTCTGTGGGGGAGGGCATTCCACTGACTCACCCATCCTCCCTCAAAGCAGAATAAAACAACATGGATGAACTGGATAAAGAAAGTCAGTAGATGCTTTGGTTTTCTGCCTGCTCCTTGAGTGAGAGCTTGTGTAAAGTGGGCTGTGGGGGGCAGTGGGGGGACAGGGGAATAACCTCCGACCCCATCTGTTTCCTGAAGATAGGCCCTGATGACGGCTGTAAGTGCTCAGTGATGGTATGTTATCCTGACGAAAGGCAGATCTCTCTCCCCAGCAAAAACAACAGAATGAGAGAGAGGGAGAGGGAGAGGGAGAGAGAGACTTACAGTATGTGTCAGCTGAAAGATAACGTGGTGAAGGGGAAGGTTGGATGCTGGAATGATGGAGGCTTTATGCTTTTCCTTCAGCCGTCCCATAAATAAATAAGTAAAATAAATCTGTGCCGTTTCCTCTTGTTTTTCCCGTTCCAATGCAAGTTTTGGCCTTTTGACTTGGTCTTTTTTTCTGAAGGGGTGAGATTGCGTGGTTTTATTCACGTAAAGATGTTCACAGCACTTAGAATTGGGCGGAGGGAAGAAGTGGTTCGTCACCTTTTGAACATCCTGGAAACTGGTGTTTATATCACACTGTGTGCTGTGTTACGCACCATTGGAATGTCAACGAATAACCGACTGTCATAACGATAAAAGCGAGGGCACATTGGCAATTGTTCCGATGTCCCCAGGTCATTCACTGCACCTGCTTGTCCTTGGGTGAGGTATTTATCCTCCCCCACGCTCCCCCCATCACTCTCTCTCTGACCTCACCTTAACCCTTCACAGTGCCCCCTGGCACACCTTATCTATCCAGCACCTGCTGCCTTATGGCTCGGTTTAGCCAGCGCTCACTCTGCTCAGCCAATATTCTATAATCTAATATCTAGAACAGATTAATGGTCAGAACAAACCGCGTTTCTCATAAAAAGTTGTTCATTTTGCGGTCGAGACGAGAGTGTTGTTTTTGCATATTTATGCACAGTGTGTTTCAATTTCTGTCTTTGTTTCAAATCTCCCTTTTGACTTTTGTTTTCTTGTCTCCCTTGACATAAGGTCATTTTAAAGCCTATTATTTCATAGAAGCTATTCAGGTAATTGCTAAAGAATAATAAACATGTCCTAATTTACCTCATGTGGGGCTTACATCTTGAAGCTCCCCATTGAATTGTGTTGGGGTTTAAATGTCAGAGATTTTGCATTGTGAGTCACAGTGGGCTAAGCCATTACATGGCCACATACAAGGTTAATTGTGGTAAAAGCGTTTGAATTTTTCTTTCCTTACCTGAGATTATACTTTAAATAGCAGGTTGAAATGTACAATTTTAGATAACTCCTAAGATGAGGCATTGTTTCCTGTGAGAGGCAAGCATAATGCAGTAACAACAGAAAAAATGTCAAAGTAACAAAGGAATGTAAACTCATACTTAGCTACCTTGCAATTACCATAATGACTAATGCCACAGCAGCCAACCTTTACTATTTAACAGAGCTGAGACAAATGAGTTCCTAATGCAATCTGACAAAACACCTCTCTCTCCCTCTCCCTCTTGTTCCCCACTTTCTCTTACCTCTCTCTCCCTCTCTCCCCCCTCCACTCTCTGTATCTATGTACAGACGGTGTTGATCTCGATGATGACCCATCCTGTTCTTGGCCTGCATCATCTCCATCCAGTAAAGACCAGACTTCCCCCGGCCACTGCGAAGACTATGATTTTGGTGAGGATGAAGGGGGGCCCGGCCTACCGTACCCGTGCCAGTTCTGCGACAAGTCCTTCAGCCGTCTGAGCTTCCTCAAGCGCCACGAGCAGAGCCACGGTGACAAGCTCCCCTTCAGTTGCACCTTCTGCAGCCGCCTGTTCAAGCACAAGCGCAGCCGCGACCGGCATGTCAAGCTGCACACCGGCGACAAGAAATATCATTGTGGCGAATGCGACTCGGCCTTCTCACGCAGCGACCACCTCAAGATCCATATGAAGACCCATGCCGCCAACAAGCCCCACAAGTGCCCTGTGTGCCGCCGGGGCTTCCTCTCCTCCAGCTCCCTCCACGGACACATGCAGGTCCACGAGCGTGGCAAAGACAGCAGCAGCAGGGGGTCAGGCAGTGGATTCTCCAAGGAGGAATGGAAGCTGAAGGAGACAAGGAAGTGCAGCCGCTGTGAGGAGGGCTTTGACGTCCCTGAGGAGTTGCAGAGGCACATCGCTGAGTGCCACCCTGAGTGCTCTCCGTCAGAGGATGGGGGCCTGGGTGGTGCCCTGCAGTGCATCTACTGCCACGAGCCCTTCAGCGATGAGGGCGTCCTGCTGACCCACATTGACCAGGCCCACAGCCATGACCGCAAAGGTCACTGCTGCGCCGTCTGCTCCGAGCACTTCCTCTCCGTGGAGGACCTCTATGCCCACATGGACATCCACCAACTCCCTGAGTCCAGTAACCACAGCAACAGCCCTTCCCTGCTCACTGTGGGCTACACCTCTGTCTCCAGCACCACCCCGGACTCCAACCTCTCCGTCGACAGCTCCACCATGGTGGAGGCCGCCCCGCCTGTGCCCAAGACCCGGGGTAGGAGGAAGAGGGCTGCCCAGCACACCTCACATGACGTCGGGGGGCGCTCCTCCAAGCAGCCCAAGATCTCCTACAGCTGCATCTACTGCAACAAGCAGGTGTTCAATAGCCTGGCCGTACTTCAGATACACCTGCGGACCATGCACCTTGACAAACCTGAGCAGGCACACACCTGTCAGTTCTGCCTGGAGTTGCTGCCCTCCCTGTTCAACCTGAGTGAGCACCTAAAGCAGGTGCACAACGCCGAGGACCATGCCGGCCTGGTGGTCAACCTGCCCGATGCCTTGCTCCAGTGTAACTTCTGCACTGAGGTGCTGAGCAACCTCAACGCTCTTCAAGAACACATCCGCTGCTCCCACAGCTTCCCCAGCCCCGTGGCCAAGGAGAGCAATGCCTTCTTCTGTCCCCAGTGCTTTATGGGGTTCTTGACCGAAGCCACGCTGGAGGAGCACGTCCGTCAGACCCACTGCGAGGCGGGCAGCCTGCGTTTCGACTCCCCCCTGGTAGTGACCCCCAAGGAGCCCGTCGTGGAGGTGTACTCCTGCTCCTACTGCACCAACTCGCCAATCTTCAACAGCGTTCTGAAGCTGAACAAGCACATCAAAGAAAACCACAAGAACATTCCGCTGGCACTGAACTACATCAACAATGGGAAGAAGTCTCTGCGGACCCTCAGCCCTTCCTCACCCATATCGATTGATCAATCTTTCCTTCATGGTTCCTCCTCTCGTGGCAATCGTGGCATTAGCGAGTTCATCTGCAACCAGTGTGGGGCCAAGTACACCAGCCTGGACCTGTTCCAAACCCACCTGAAAACTCACCTGGACGGGATACAGCCCCAGCTCACCTGCCCCCAGTGCAGCAAGGACTTCCCCAACCAGGAGTCCCTGCTGAAGCATGTGACGGTCCACTTCACCATCACCTCTACCTACTACATCTGCGAGAGCTGCGACAAGCAGTTCACCTCAGTGGACGACCTGCAGAAACACCTGCTGGAAATGCACACGTTCGTGTTCTTCCGCTGCACCCTCTGCCAGGAAGTGTTTGACTCCAAGGTGTCCACTCAGCTCCACCTGGCCGTCAAGCACAGCAACGAGAAAAAGGTGTACCGCTGTACCTCATGTAACTGGGACTTCAGGCACGAGGCTGACCTGCAGCTGCATGTCAAGCACAGCCACCTGGAGAACCAGGGGCGGGCCCACCGCTGCATCTTCTGCGGGGAGTCCTTCGGCACGGAGGTGGAGCTGCAGTGCCACATCACCACCCATAGCAAGAAGTATAACTGCCGCTTCTGCAGCAAAGCCTTCCAAGCCATCGTACTTCTGGAGAAGCACCTGAGGGAGAAGCACTGTGTGTTCGAGGGAAAGGCCCAGAACTGTGGCGCCAATGGATCCACCACCGGAGGTGTGGACCACCACCCGGCGGCCAAGGACGACGCAGAGCTACAGGGTCTGTTGACCAACAGCCATGGTGTAGGGGTGGCAGGATCAGGGGGCGTGTTGGAGTCCCCAAACAACCATGATGGGAGTGAGGAGGAAGTGGACACCGCTGACCCCTTGTTTGGGTGCGACATCTGCGGGGCATCGTACACAATGGACTCCCTCCTCACCAACCACCAACTCCGAGACCACAACATCCGCCCGGGCGAGAGCGCCATGGCGAAGAGGAAGTCAGACATGATCAAGGGCACCCACAAGTGTAACGTTTGCCAACGCACCTTCTTCTCAGAGGCAGGTCTGAGGGAACACATGCAAACCCACCTGGGCCCCGTCAAGCACTACATGTGTCCCATCTGCGGAGAGCGTTTCCCCTCGCTGCTCACACTGACCGAGCACAAGGTCACCCACAGCAAGAGCCTAGACACAGGCAGCTGCCGAATCTGCAAGATGCCCCTGCAGAGTGAAGAGGACTTCATGGAGCACTGCCAGATGCACCCAGACCTGAGGAACTCCCTGACGGGCTTCCGCTGTGTGGTGTGCATGCAGACCGTCACCTCCACCCTGGAGCTCAAGATTCACGGTACCTTCCATATGCAGAAGACTGGCACAATGTCCACCAACCACCCCATCGGCCGCACCACCAATCTGGCTTCCCACAACCACCATCATCACCAACAACACCACCAGGTCAACCAGAAGCTCTTCAAGTGTGCCTCGTGCCTGAAGGAGTTCCGGTCCAAATCTGACCTGGTGAAGCTAGACATCAACGGGCTGCCGTACGGGCTGTGTGCCGCGTGTGTCAGCGCCGCTGGCTCAAAGAGCTCCAGCCCCAAGGTAATGAACGGAGGCAGGCAGCAGCAGGGAGGGGGAGGAGCCACGACCCCAGCCATGCCTGCAGCAGCATGGACCGCTCATATGGAGAGTCTCAGCCCCGGGGAGGGGAAAGGCAAGCTGGCCCATTCATCGTCATCGTCCTCCTCCTCTATCTCAAGTGCCGCCAAGACTCGATGTACCAGCTGCAATGTGAAGTTTGAGTCAGAGGCGGAGCTGCAGAACCACGCCCAGACGGTGCACAGGGAGCAGGGAGGGGACAGCAACAGCGGGCAGCTCAGGACCCCACAGATCTCCCCCATGCCCAGGGCAAGTCCCTCACAGACTGAGGAGGTAAGGGACTTTAATACAATGTAAATAAACAAAAGGTGCCGGTTTCCCTGAGAGAGATTCAACCTAGTCCTACACTAAAAAGCTAATTTAATGGAGATTCTTTATTGACCATGCTTTTTATTCCTGGACTAGGCTTCATCTGTGTCAAGGAAACTGCCCCTATATGATAAAACGTATCTTATAAAATGACCAAATTAGAAAAGTATCAGAGTTTTTTGGTTGTCCAGTGAGCTTGTTAATTAATCACAGAGTATACACATTAGTTTCAGATTTGTAGCCAAAGAACTGCTCAGAACTACTCAGAGTGCTCAGTAAGAATGTGACATTGACATAGTATAAAACCCTGTGTCCTTGTGTTGTCTTTTCCTCCTGGTCTCTTGCTCAGAAGAAGACCTACCAGTGCATCAAGTGTCAGATGGTCTTCTACAGCGAATGGGACATCCAGGTCCACGTGGCCAATCACATGCTAGGTAGGAGAGGTGACTCATTTCATATTTCTCTCCATGTTTATGGTCACTTGTTTTGAGGTACTGTCTAGTGTAGTCATACATAGGAATATCTGTTGATATATTGTTTAATTATTCAACATATTTCCCGAAGATATTCCATTTACATTCCATTTTGTTCATTTTGCAGACGCTCTTATCCAGAGCATATTGTTTCATATTTGGCTTTAAATATTTCACATTCTCCCCCTATTGCAGTACTAAATACAGTCTTTGTTGTAACAAAAATTATTACTGTAAGCATAATTATAGAATATAAAATCTTCTATTTTTATACCTTGTGAATTTGTGATGAAAGCCTCTGGGATGCACAAGCATGAACATTGTGTGAGTCTGCTTTTGATTTTCAGACATTCTTGTCTGTCAATGCTGAAATGCCTGATCCTGTATGAAATGTATTAAAACAACAATGTAGTACAATTTGAGGCATGTAGACTAAGTTCATCGAACAAGATTCTAGATAAAACCCTTTATTCAAATGTTATTCAACACATTACTATTCTGAATGCTTAATTAAAACACAAAGAGCATACCCTCCCCTGTTCTATAATTCTCAAATGTCTTTACTTTTGGCTTTCATTTGTATGCAGGTAGAATCATTTGCAGAGAAAACACAATTCACTACCCAGGCTTCTTTCTTTCTTGCCTGCAGTAAGTAGGCGTCTGAATTCCAGTCTCACCTTCCTTTATTCATTCATTTATTCAACTCGTTTGGCGTCTCTTTCATTACACTGCATTATCTGTTGTCTTCAGTGGGAGAGAGACTCATTGATCTGGAACCAACCCGCCTCTCTGTTTGGGACGCGCTTCTAGGCGCAGGTGAATTTAAACACGGTGGGCAATTCTATAAGGACCGGTGGGCAATTCTATCAGGAACACACTGTTTGTGCATAAACAATCACTGGCATGTGATTTCTGATTTTGAGCTGTGTGTGAGCTGTGTGCTGTGTGGCGTGTGTGTTTGTGTGTGTGTGTGTGTGTGTGTGTGTGTGTGTGTGTGTGTGTGTGTGTGTGTGTGTGTGTGTGTGTGTGTGTGTGTGTGTGTGTGTGTGTGTGTGTGTGTGTGTGTGTGCGCGTGCGTGTGTGTGCGTGTGTGTGTGTGTGTGTGTGTGTGTGTGTGAGAGAGTGTGTGTGAGAGAGAGACTATGTGTGTGGTTGGTTTGTATTCATCTGATCTGCTCTCTCTACACTTTACTGGGGGTGCCTAGTGCATCACCATGCTAGCGCTAGTCCTCTCAAAACACCTCCCCCTACTGGTTACTTTAAGTCTTTCAGCCACACAGACAGGCATGCAATTCCCCCATAATGTTAGAATCCAAACCGTTTCAGAAAAACAAATCTGAAATTACTTTATTTGGAATAAATACAAATGTGCAATGGATCAAAATAAAATATTGATTGATCGAATGCATTTTGTTAAAGAAAGTATATACTTCAAATAGATAAAAGAGAAATAGATATAATCGATAAAAAGTAATTGTAATTTTTTGGTAATTTATGGTTAATTGCCTATAGTTATGTTATTACACAAACATTGTTCAGAGGTGACATTGGTTTGTTTTATATGCTGAGGCATTTCTCTTTCTGCTCTCCCTATCCAACAATGGGAGGGTTAAACCTGGGGCAGGCTGTAATTACCACAAAGCCAATTTAGCCCCCCAAAAAACTGAAATACCCTCATTTGGAAAAAGCTCTAAATACCGTCTCTTTCTCCCTGAAAAGGGGACACTTTCTCACTTTAATGGCCATCTGCACAAGAGAGGGGAAACGGGGCTCGGGTCATCTCTGCTCAGCTCTCAGCGTTATTAGCCTAGGTAATGGAGCAGGAGCTGGATTCATAGGGGTGTTATTTTCAACCCATGCCCTGCTCCACTCATACCCCACTCCACATTGGTTTTGCTTCACACTGATAACTATATATAGTCATGTGGCGTGACATAACGCTGTCGCTAAGTGTATGGAACAACAGAACCCGAGAAGTCCATCTCAGCTGTCTGTCTTTGTAATACAATCATCTCTGACCGTAAACCAAGTGCACTCTGTCTCCCCTTCCTCCCCGCTTTCCTAACCAAAGAGCTAGCTAGCTTGTGGCCTTGTTTGTACGTCTGCCAGCACATTCTGATGCATGGATATTATGCTCGCATGACGACAGAAAGCACAGCTCTGGTGCATTGCTTCTCAACATTTAGCATGATCATTTGGAAGTGGAAGGGAGGGAGGGAAGGAGGGAGGTGGCTATGGGTGTGAATGTAGGAGGACAGTACACTGCATACCAGCCCTAGCCTGGTTGAACCTGACTCAACACTGTGTTCACAATGTTGACTCTGTGTTCAGTCTGGTTTAACCAGGCTAGACCAGCTCTGCCAAGCGCTGGAAACAGACCCAAGTGTCTTAAGATGGAGGCTGCAGCCTGCTAGGGCCCAGATGGATCAGTACACATTTGCTGTACAGCTGGTCGCTCTGTTTGGGGACCTGGTGTGATACTCCTATGGAGAAAAAAATGATATTGCCACCATCCAAGGAGCAATTTAATAGCAGGCCAGAAGACAGCTGGCCACTCTTTGGTTTACAGTTTTTTTTGGCATGGCGCACTTACAGAATTGAGGGTGCCCGACAAACAGATTTATACTGCTTTCAGTTGTTGTGGTTGTCGACTATCAAATCCCTCATTTGTATCTTTCTTTGTGCAGGATGTTGATTAAGGCATTCTGAATTCTTCATCCTCCACACAGATACAACACATTTGTGTCAATCATCTTCTGTTTGGGTTGTATGAGACAAGCACTCTAGATCAGGGATGGGTAACAGGCCTGCAGTTAAAAAATGTTTTTTTCTCCTCTGTCAAGAGGCCGATAAAATGTGTTGATTCAGGCCCCCCAAAAGGCTAGAGCCAGCTCTGACTACGTGTGTGTATGGATGTGGGTATGCAGACCTACGAGACACTGCAGCCCATCATGATGTGTTAAGATTTTTCTTGGGCCCCACCACCATCAAAATTGCCCATCCCTGCTCTAGATGGGTTGTTTGTTTGCTCAAGTTATTGTTTGTTTTGAACTGTTTGCCTTTGAAGCTCCTTCATATGTCAGTTAAGCCTGTTGGGTTTAAACCAACGGGACATCACCTCTCCACAGCGCTTCACTTTGACCTCACCGTGAACTCATGGGGGGTGACTTTTGACCCATTTATCCTACTGTCTCAAATATCCCTCTGTGGATTTCAGTGACCAATGACACATTTTAAAAGCATGGGCAGTGAGCATGGTGCTTAAAAGGTGAAGAAGGGTCTCACATTTTCACAGTTTTGGTGTCCACTCTGATCCTATATTTTTATACTAGTCCAGTCCAAGCTACTCCAGCCAAGGTGGCAAGGCTCAGAAGGACAATCATAAACAAACAAACCCTAGGCAGCAGGGCAGGACATTCCAGAAAGTGGTTTTGGGGTCACCTCTACCGTTTTTTGGGCTGGTGACAGGACAACGCTGAGCCTGCAGCCAATTCAGGGAGGAGGCGTCTCCCTCTCACAGAGCGGAGCCAGTGGCCTGGTCAGCTTGGGCGGAGGGGATGGAGGGGGTGGGGGGCACAGGAGGGGTAGGGTACGAGGTTCGGGGCGGAGAGGGAAAGGCACATTTGGTGTACAGCTGGCGGCTCTGTGTGAAGCAAGTCACTGTGGGCTGTTACAGAGCTGGAGAGAGGAGGGTGAGGAGCATGAGGCCTCTAGCCCTCCTCCAAATTCAACCTCTGTCTCTGTTATCTCTCCCTCCCTGACTCTCTCTGACACCGTTTTTCATACTAACCACCAATCTGGCAACCCTAACTGTGTTCGGCTTTTAGTGATGTAGTAAAGCAGGAAGAATAGCTGTTTTCGGAGGCTAAAAGGCTTGTTGTTTAGTTTTGTATATGAACCACCAATCTGGCAACCCTTACTGTGTTTGGGTTTTAGTGATGATAGAGTAAATAGAGAAGTGTAGCTGTAGTTGAGGCTAAAAGGCTTGTTTCGTTGCCTTCTAAAGGGCTTCAAATGATCCCTTATCCTCCTGGTTGTGTGTCCCTGGAGCAGTTTGGACAATGGTGTGTTGATTAGGCCGTCTCTGTCATTCTCTTCACTAGTGGCGACACACTCACTCACTACTCCATTAAAGGACATTTCTTTTCATGTTGCGTAAAGAAATAGGATGGTTTTAGTGTTTTGTTGTTATTACCACCAGACAGTATAACAATAACCTGTGCTCTGCAATGAATTCATCTCATTCATAAAGCACATACACATGTAATCTGTTAACAAACATAGTGGAACAGGCTTCTCATTTCAATCCTAAGGGGTTGGATCAGACTCTAAAACCCAATAGTCAACACAACATACCACAGCAACAGGAACTCGATCAATGTTATGAAATAAATAAGAGAACAGACCAGTCTCACTCCGACCAGCCCAGATCAGCCATGGGAAACAAAAGGAAGCCATGCGTACTGTAGACTGAGTGCGATTTCTAGCCTGATTTGTATTAATTGGTGATTAATAATAACTCCTCTCGATTCGTTAGCGCAGTCACCTCCCGCGCAGTCGAGTGTGCTGCTGCTAATATGCAATTACGCTCACCTTCCTTCCCGTTACATTATACCTCTCTGCCTGACTAATGTGAAGTCCATGAGGAGAATAGAGAAACAGAGACGGGCTGCAAAGAAAAATACTATCTGTAGTTTCAACACATTCCATTGCACAGTTTTTACCTGACTGGATTCTAGCTTCTTCCTTCAAAAAAAGTTAAAGTTCTCCTTTAACTCAGAGACTGTCTCTATCAAAAGCCTTTACAGCATTGCAGTGAATGTACTCTTCTTGGAAAGGTATTTCTGTTATGATGGTCTGTTGCTAGGCCAGACAAGCTCAGTCTGATATGGTCCTTATATAGACATTCTCTTGATATTTCCCCAAACCTCACAGACTAGGCCAACATGTGAGAAAATATGTGATGCTCCCACAGTTCATACGGTGTGTTTGCACAAGGTTTTGAGCGAACAATGTCTGGACTCTGTTGTGATTGGTAGGCTGACGTCATGTCACCATGGTGATTTTATTTTGGCAAATCCTTTTGAGGAGATACTGTTGTAGTACTCTACCTAATGACGAATTTGTCTGTTGTAGCTCTAGCCCAGCTACCATGTCAGACTGCTTGGTTTCTCTGGAATGAGCTTGAGGTAGAAGGCTCATCCTTCCTGTTCTCCAGTCCTGGCTCTTCTATGTTTTATTGATATACAGGAGGGATGTCTCCTTTAGAGTGTTAATGCCAACCCTTGTTTTGAAGTGGCCTATAAATACTGGATGATCAGAATTAACCTCTCCATTCCTGTCCCTCCCCGGAGGTTCCTAGATGTCACGGAGGCCATCGGAGCATGGGCACCGTGGCCCGCCTCGGTCCGAGGGGGTTGCTAAGCAGTCAGACGGGGAGGTGGCTTATGGGAGCAGTGCAAACAGACAGCTCTGCCTTAGTAAAGGTCAATGCTGCAACCCACACCTCTCAAATCCCAGAAAGACCTCTCATTGTGTGACCTAGACTCTGAGTGTGGTGTGGTAGACTGACGTGGCGTGGCGGTGTGGTGTGGTAGACTGACGTGGCGTGGTGGTGTGGTAGACTGACGTGGCATGGCGGTGTGGTGTGGTAGACTGACGTGGCGTGGCGGTGTGGTGTGGTAGACTGACGTGGCGTGGCAGACTGACGGGGTGTGGTGGTGTGGTAGACTGACGTGGCGTGGTGGTGTGATAGACTGACGTGGCGTGGCGGTCTGGTGTGGTAGACTGACGTGTCGTGGCAGACTGACATGGTGTGGTGGTGCGGTAGACTGACGTGGCGTGGTGGTCTGGTGTGGTAGACTGACGTGGCGTGGCGTGGCAGACTGACATGGTGTGGTGGTGTGGTAGACTGACGTGGCGTGGCAGACTGACGCGGCGTGATGTGTGATAGACTGACGTGGCGGTGTGGTCTGGTGTCAGACTGACGTGGCGTGGTGGTGTGATAGACTGACGTGGCGTGGTGGTGTGATAGACTGACGTGGCGTGGTGGTGTGATAGACTGACGTGGCGTGGTGGTGTGATAGACTGACGTGGCGTGGCGTTGTGATAGACTGACGTGGCGTGGCGGTGTGATAGACTGACGTGGCGTGGTGGTGTGATAGACTGACGTGGCGTGGTGGTGTGATAGACTGACGTGGCGTGGTGGTGTGATAGACTGACGTGGCGTGGTGGTGTGGTAGACTGACGTGGCGTGGTGGTGTGATAGACTGACGTGGCGTGGTGGTGTGATAGACTGACGTGGCGTGGTGGTGTGATAGACTGACGTGGCGTGGTGGTGTGATAGACTGACGTGGCGTGGTGGTGTGATAGACTGACGTGGCGTGGTGGTGTGATAGACTGACGTGGCGTGGTGGTGTGGTAGACTGACGTGGCGTGGTGGTGTGATAGACTGACGTGGCGTGGTGGTGTGATAGACTGGCGTGGCGGTGTGATAGACTGACGTGGCGTGGCGTTGTGATAGACTGACGTGGCGTGGCGGTGTGATAGACTGACGTGGCGTGGCGGTGTGATAGACTGACGTGGCGTGGTGGTGTGATAGACTGACGTGGCGTGGTGGTGTGATAGACTGACGTGGCGTGGTGGTGTGGTAGACTGACGTGGCGTGGTGGTGTGATAGACTGACGTGGCGTGGCGGTGTGATAGACTGACGTGGCGTGGTGGTGTGATAGACTGACGTGGCGTGGCGGTGTGATAGACTGACGTGGCGTGGCGGTGTGATAGACTGACGTGGCGTGGCGGTGTGATAGACTGACGTGGCGTGGCGGTGTGATAGACTGACGTGGCGTGGCGGTGTGATAGACTGACGTGGCGTGGCGGTGTGATAGACTGACGTGGCGTGGCGGTGTGATAGACTGACGTGGCGTGGCGGTGTGATAGACTGACGTGGCGTGGTGGTGTGGTAGACTGACGTGGCGTGGCGGTGTGATAGACTGACGTGGCGTGGCGGTGTGATAGACTGACGTGGCGTGGTGGTGTGATAGACTGACGTGGCGTGGCGGTGTGATAGACTGACGTGGCGTGGCGGTGTGATAGACTGACGTGGCGTGGCGGTGTGATAGACTGACGTGGCGTGGCGGTGTGATAGACTGACGTGGCGTGGCGGTGTGATAGACTGACGTGGCGTGGCGGTGTGATAGACTGACGTTGCGGTGTGGTCTGGCTTTAGAAGTTGTCACCTATATTTAGTCCTAACATAGTCCTTCCTTGTTGGTGTCAGCTGGGAGGAATTACAGCAGTACATCCGGTTGCGATATAAGATAACTATTCTACTTAAAAGCAATAAAGAAAAGGAATTCCAGTGGCATAACTTATCATAAGCAGATTCTGTTGCTACGAAACAACAACAAACAGCTAAAGAGATGTACCCAAGGATTGGAACACTTTTAATGGCGCACAATTGGTGTTTCCAAAGTGCTGTGTAACGATTGACTGTTCTCATCAACGCTCGGTGTGTGAACGACAGACATGGGAGGAGAAGGGAGGGGAGAAGAGAGGTGAGGGGGGTAGAGCGTGAGCCCCTCAAAAGGCCCCCCAGCGCCAAAGCCTTAATAATCATGTGAGCTGCACTGGACTTCATTACCCTCCTGTTCGACAGGCGGAGTGCCAGCCTGGATTGCTGGCTGGCTGCGGCAAGGTCAACGTCGGAGGAAAAAACAGTTACTGTGTTACTCCGGAGTGGGAGCAGAGAATGGGAGTGGAGGAGAGGGGCTGCCATCTGTCAGCTCGGGCCTGCCATACCCGCAGAGCAAATGGACACGGGCGGCCAGAGGAGAGGCCACAGACACCCATCGAGCTAAACCCACCGAGCATAACACTGAGGCTTGGACAGACAGAGAGCCAGCCAATGCAGAGCAGAGCACAGAGATGGACCTTGATGCTGCAGCTAAACACAGGGACAGTGCAGGGACAGTGGTGTGTACATAGATAGAGCTAGCTAGTGTGGTAAAGTTGGCATTGGGTTCTGTGTGCTTGTTTCTTAGTGTGAGTGCACTATTGGGGTCTGGCTGTTATGAGTCCAGATGGCAAAGTATTGAACACAAACATGATCTGTTAGAGTATGTTGTTAGATTAAAGTAATTCTTGACATTTTAGTTATATTTTGATAAAGACCTCCTTTTTTGTATTTCATTTTTATATTTTCAGAAGAGCTCTTCACGCTGTCCTTAGTTTCAAGTTTCATTAGTCATATATAAGGGATACGCATGGTATACATCATCCAACAAAATGCTTACTTGCAGGTTCCTTCTGGACAACAACAATAGGAAATAGTAAAAAACAAGAATACGAACATAAAGTAAATGGCAGTAGAATAGAATAAACATTTGAGCATAAGTATAATACAGGAAGGCACAATTTATAATCCAATATTTATACATGTATTGGGGAACGAGGGGATAGGGGGCAGTGTATGAACTGAGCAGTGTAATACGAGTTCGGTAGCATCAGTTGTGATGTGTGTGTAGCATGAACGTATATTTGTGTGTGTATGTCTGTGTGGGTGCATGACTGAGTGCATGTTTGCTAAGGTGCGGAGAATCAGAGGAGGTGGTCAGTCAAGTTCAAGTGTTAATCAATCTGATGGCTTGTAGATATAAACTGTCTCTGAGCCTGTTGGTATCAGACCTCATGCTCCAATACCGTCTGCCCAACAGTAAGGGAGAGAACAGCTCGTGGCTGGTGTGTGTGGGGTCCTTGATGATGCTGCGTGCTCAGGCACCGTTTTGAGTAGATGTCCTGGATGGGTGGTAGCGCGATCCAGGTGATGTACTGGGCCATCTTCACCACCCACTGGAGGGCCGTTGTAGTCGTGCACGGACGTGCACAATTTCCGTTCCAGACCGTAATGCAACTGGTCAGGACGCTCTCGATGGTGCAGCGGAAGTATCTGGAGAGGATCTGGGGTGGCATGCTACATATCTTCAGCTGCATTAGGAAATAGAGACACTGTTGCGCCCTCTTGACAAGAGTGGTGGTGTTGTTGGTCCATGAAAAGTCCTTGGTGATGTGGACAACGAGGAACTTCAAACTCGTGACTCTCTCTACTGCAGTCCTGTTTATGTGGATCAGGGCACGCTCCCTCCTCTACTTCCTGAAGTCAACAATCAACTCATTTGTCTTGCTGACATTGAGGGAGAGCTTGTTGTCGTGACACCACAATGCCAGTTCACGTACCTTCTCCCTATAGGCTGACTCGTTGTTGTTGGTTATCAGGCCTACAACCGTGGTGTCATGAGCAAACTTGATGATGGAGTTGGTGTCGTGTAAAGCCTCACAGTTGTGGGTGAACAGAGAGTACAGCAGAGGACTGAGGACACACCCCTCTGGGGCCCTTACACTGCTCTAGTAGTCATGTTTCCCTTTGCCATGCAGTATTGCCCCGACTTGAACAACAACAACAAGAGCCAGATTGTCTTGACTCTTGTTGGACATTTTACAAGCCCTATCTATCCCTTCTCTCTCACGCAGTGGTGGTTGTATTGTTGTTTCAACTTGCCTGTCCCAGCTGTACAATACACTGGGTCTGTGGACTAAAAAACTACCGGGCATCTGATTTAGTGAGCAACCCTCTCAGTGAAGACCTTTATGATGCCCTCTGGCCAATGTGAAGCGGAGTGGAGGAACCCTGTGGAATGTTCTAAAGCGCTCTCTAATAGGTTTCAGGTGCTGTGGGCCACCGGCCAGCGCCCCCCCCCCCCCCCCCCCCCCCTCCCCCCGTCCCGTCCCGTCCCGTGTGATAGCAGCACAGCCATTTCTCCTCTCAAGGAGACGGGGCAGACACATGACAATGGACACCAGTCATTTCTAGAGGAAAATACTCAGCAAAAAATGAATTGTCATGTAGAACTCTCCCATTCCCCCAGTGTGGTATTCCTGTTGTTTGTCTCAGTGTAACATTTCTTTAGCTTTTTGTTTACTGTACTCAGAATTGTACTATAGGCTAAAAACAATTGCAATGTCCCTTTTTAGATCAATAAAAAGATAAGTGTACAATTTCTTACAGTAGACTTTCCTCACTTGACCTCTTAACCTTTTAACAAGATGAGGAGAAAACAGATCTGCACTTTATCCCTCCACCTCTCCACAGCTTTTCCTGTCCTCATCTTAGAAAGTTACTGCTTGTTTTCCCTGTTCCGTTCTGTGACTGCAGCCCCCTCTGGCTCCATCGTCAACACACTCCGGAACACTGGGAGAGGAGATGGTCCTGGGCGATTCTTCCTCGTTAATGGAACTCCCACAGGAACTCCCAGGATGAAAGCTGCAGTACATACAGTATTACTCCCACAGGAACTCCCAGGATGAAAGCTGCAGTACATATTAAGCATTAATGTTGATGTATCAGTGTTAATACAGTTCCTCGACTCTGCTGAGGTGGAATTGTCGGTGTGGCGCAGATCTAGTCTGTATCACGGTTTTAATTGAGAGGATCCATTTCAATCTTGTTATGTGGAGGATAATGTGAGTTATGTTGTTGGATAATATGTGTTATGTGGAGGATAATGTGTGTCCTGCATGCATCATCTGTTACCATTAATATACGTTGCATTTTGTTACAACATTATCCCCGCTACAGTAGGTGATGAGCATGACAAGACTGCTGGAGCATACTGTATAGTGGTTTTGCCTAATCAACAGTAAAAGAAAGCAAAATACTGTACCAGATGCAGTGTTTTTTGGTTTATGAGCTTAGATGTATGGTTTTGTTCTAAAAATGTAATCGAATTTATCAGGAATAGTTTTTGTTGCATTAACATTTTTAATTGACACATTTTCTATGCAGATTTTTTGAAAGACAATACATTCAACTCAGACATAGACAGGCATTAGTTAGGCGTTAGTGGTAGAATGTTCAGATATGTTCTCTGTTCATTCCGTAAGGGTTCAGAGTGAACATTGTGGCGACGCAGCCCTTTGTCTATCCATTTGTCCCACTGGAGACGCAAACCTTAAGCCACTCTCCCTCTGATTAATCTTTAACGTTTATAATTACTAATTAAGTTAGTAAGAGACTTTTAATGTAGTCCTCCTTCAATGGGGAACAGAGAGGACAACATATCATTAGCTTCAATAATGAACGTGGATGAGACAGATAATAGCCTATGATAGGTGAACAGTGACAGTTATATTAAATGAGGTGGATGGAGGGTATATGGGAAAGACTGTGAGGATGTGGTAGTTTCATGGATTGGGAAGCTCTGGAAGACAGTACTGTGGTTGAGTGGTCCCACAATGTCCAGTGTGGTGAATAAACAACACTGAAATGGAGGGGTTTGGAGAGAAAATGTGTTATTCTAGTTGGTAGACAAAATGTAGGCTGTGGTTGGTTGGCACTCCTTCATGGTGTAATATATTCCATGTGTCTGTTGTTCATATACAGTGAAAAATGTTAATCGTAGGTGTCAAGGGTTTTTCCGAGACTATGTTCTTTAAAAAAAATCTCATTATCACTTAAGTGCTTTAGCGTTGGCTGTCATTATCATGGTGTCTGTGCTGTGAGATATACTGCTCATTATTTCCTTTTTTTTTTTTACCTTAAAAGACGACAATGATGCTAACCTGGCACTTCCCACAATCCGGCCCACTTTGGGGAAGGTGCTTATGCCATAATGATTATTATCATTAAGAAGATATTAATGTGCTTAGTGTTTGTGACCCAGCTGCTCATCATGCCCGGTCGCTGCCAAAACGGACCCTGCTCAGGGGCCACAGGGGCTGACCGCCCACCTGTCCAGGGGCTCTCAGGGTCACCAAAGGTGACGCCTACAACCCAGGCTTCTGATTGGACAAGTTTGGTTATTAGTCGAAACCTACTCTATCTAGCTACGTTTCCAGTGCAGAGGTGTTGGTGAAAGTTATGGATTTGTGTTTACATAAAAAGAAAGGTGTGTGTTTATACTGTATGTGGGTGTAATAAATAAAAAAGTAAACAAAAAAATTGGTTGAAAGATTACCAACGTCTATAATGAAACTAAGTGATTATTATAATAACCAACCCAATTTTTAAACATCTCCCTCTTATACAATATTGGCGTACATATTAATTCTAACTATGTTATTCCGATGCAAGGGGAAATGTATGTCTTCCCTTCAGAGATTTATTCCACATAATTATACAGTACATTTCCATGTTACTGTTAACACACGCTGTTCCAACAGTTGAGCAGTAATACTACATTTTGGGCGAAATTAGACTTTTTGTGCAAATAATTTGTTTAATTTCTGGTAATAGATTTAAAAACAACAAAAAACAGACAACGTGACAGTACCATATAATAGCTTTCTCTTTTACTCATTTCCACAATGACAGTGAATTAACTATGGGTGTGAACATCATAGTTACAGTAACCTAGGATTAGAAGGACATGTTCTATGACATTTGTGAGGCAGTCATGATTTACATATTGCTGTAGTTGGGGAGGTTGGAGGACTACTCTGTCAGAGTAGCTCGATACAGTGTGATGTGGTCGTCACGGAGACAGTGTGTGTGGAGCTAGCTATAGGCTGTCTGGCTCACTCCTTTCCCAGTTTTCAAATTGCTGCTTCATTAGGTCTTGGAAGAGGATCCTGTGGTTACATTTAATCAAACGAATCGCTATGGAAGACTCACACAATCAATCACAATCCTTATCCAATATGTTACATTCTGTAACTGCCATGCTGGCTTGGAGAAAACTCAATTACAACACTCTCCCCTTTCTCTTTCTGCTGTTCTCTTTCTGCGGCTTTTCTGTGATATTATGCATTTTCTGCTGTTGTTACAGTATGCATACGTTAGCATCTAGTTTATGTAGTTTCATAAACTAGATGTCGAATCTTAATTTGACCCATTTCATCATAGGAGGAAAATAATCCTGCAGTAGGAGAATTTCCTCCTGGTCTAACGGTGTAAAATGTTGGTTTACCGTGGGAGACCCCGTTACACACCTGTACTGTACCTTATGTAGGCTACTTGCAGGCTACAGCATCGTGTGAATTCTTATGTGGATTGTATTTGTAGGGGGTTTATGTATTTTTCATTCTTGGAAATCTGTTTTTTTAGATCATTTGATTTATTATATGTTGAAGGCAAGCAATAGGCAGAATAAATTATTGGTTACCTCAGTGCTTGTGTGGTCCAGCGGTTTACCCAGCGGTTTACATATGCGGTTTACATATGCTACAGCCCTTTGACTCATGAATTCATGTATATTTTTGACGCATTCATTCCGCGTGGTTACTGGGTTCATTCTGCATGGTTACTGGGTTAAAACAGAAACAACTCCAAGGTCAACAGTTTAGGCATTCATTCCGAGTGGTTAAGGTTATGGCTATGGTTTTGGGAAGGCTTAAAGCGAAATAGTTTAAAACAACGCGCCTGTGTATCATCAGTATTTATAACATTCTTAGAGCTTGCATTGTAACCTGCCGTAGTGCAGTGGACTTATGAGTTTGTGCCCAGTGCTGAGCGATCTAGTGACGAGCCTGAGCCCGCATTAGGCCCACAAGTTAATTGCACTTATTTAAATGTTTTCAACAAGTAAAACGAGAAAAGTGTCTCAGCTCAACGTAATCGTCTTTAGATTGGCTCAAATGCATAAACATCTTGACAGCTTTATGAAATTAAATATTAAAGCCACCCAATACAGGCTTTCACTCTACACCAAAGACCATAACTAAATTGACAAATTATATATAGCTGAACAGTAAAACGTGGGCTAGCATCCACACTGGAGGAAATTTTCTCGTTATACAGTAGGCCTACATCTGTCAATAAACTGATGGCCCAGATCAGCTCATCAACTCAGCTAGGAAAACACAAACGGTGTTATCGGTTTTCACACCTTTTATTATGTGACAATGGGTAGCCTACAGAATGTAGCTTATTGGAATATAATCAAATAACAAGGGTCATACATTGATGGCACTAGATTATCATCAGTTGATGTCTCGTTAAACCATCAATACGTGCTAAATTCACCCGCACAGCTGATCTTAATTACTGGTCATCTCATTACCGCTCCCTAAAAGATGGTGATGGGTGACATTACACATTAGGTGATGGGTGATATTACACATTCAATACCACCTTGCACACTCTTGCCTGCATCTAGCTGATCTATGGTGTAATCATTAGTCCAGCAGTTGCAAACAAGTTGGACAAATTCAGGTATGATTATCCACGTTTGGTTCGGTTTGCTTCTATTTAAGAAACGGCGGAATGAATACACCAAACACAGTTCACTTTCATAGCAGCCACATACAAACAGCATGATTATTTTGCTTGTTGTAGAATTCCTTCTCGCATCTACGCATTCTCTCACCTTTTCCCTTTGCTTGTGGACTTCAGTGCACAACACATCAGCTGTCTGTGACCAGGCAAAACAAACTTTCCAAGCCATACCTTCATATCATAACCGCTAACTGCTACACAAAGCATACATCGTGGTCACCATATTAGCTAACGTCATAGCAAGTCAACATAGCTACTAGAATTAACACGTTAGTAAATGTTAGTAAAATCATGAAGTACAGTGTACAGTCAGCAAGCAGTTTAGCAGTTACAACGGCTGGCCCGGGGGCAATAAATGTATAAAACAAAAAGCTTACCTTGACTTGGAAGAGTTCCAGTGTTGGAAAGCCATAGCCAGCTAGCTAACATAGCATCCCTCTCTGTTTGAGCTGGGTGTTTGAGTAAGCTAAACTAGCTAGCTGCATTCGCCATCTAAGTGAAAATAGAAAAACATATGAAATCTCTCTCTCTCTCTTGTTTCTCCTTCATTAACAGTTCAAAACTGTTTAACTGTTGTCTTTCTCTCTCTTTCAGTCAACTACTCACCACATTTTATGCACTGCATTGCTAGCTAGCTGTAGCTTGTGCTTTCAGTACTAGATTCATTCTTTGATCCTTTGATTGGGTGAACAACATGTCAATTCATGCTGCAAGAGCTCTGCTAGGTTGGAGGACTGAGGAAGTTGACGTAATTACTGTGTAAGTCTCTGGAATTGAGTGAGAACCATGAGGCTCCTAGGTTTTGTATTGAAGTCAATGTACCCAGAGGAGGATGGACACTAGCTGACCTCCGGCTACAACATGGTGCTACCCTACAGAGTGCTGTTGAGGCTACTGTAGACCTTCATTGCAAAACAGTGTGTTTTAATCAATTGTTTGGTGACGTGAATATATTTAGTATAGTTTTATCTAAAAACTTTTAAGATGTTTCACTATTTTTATGAATTTCACTGAGGAGGATGGTCCTCCCCTTCCTCCTCTGAGGAGCATCCACTGTAATCAAGGGGATTGAGTTATTTGTACCAGAAGGAAATCAAACCCACACCGACACAATAGTCCTATATGGCCGCTAGTCCATCCCAGGCCACGATTGAACTACATTTTGACAATTCATTCCTTAACCTTAGGATACACTTGACACTTGTACAGTTGAAGTCAGAAGTTTACATACACTTAGATTGGAGTCATTAAAACTCATTTTTCAACCACTCCACAAATTTCTTGTTAACAAACTATAGTTCTGGCAAGTCGTTTAGGACATCTACTTTTTCCAACAATTGTTTACAGACAGATTATTTCACTTAAAACTCACTGTTTCACAATTCCAGTGAACAAGCCAAATGAAACTAGTTCAGACAGGACAAACCGTTCAGTAAGGGAGAGGAATGGTTAAAAAAAAACAAATCTCACTTAAAGGGAATGTTTCCGATTATGGGGGAGGGGAGAGCTTAAGGGAGGGATATAAGGAAGGAGAGGTTGATGCTTAGAGCTGTGTGGAGGGATGGACCAAGGGATGAAAAGCTTGACTGTGCCTTTAAACAGCTTGCAACATTCCAGAAAATGATGTCATGGCTTTAGAAGCTTCTGATAGGCATATTGACATCATTTGAGTGAATTGGAGGTGTACCTGTGGATGTATTTCAAGGCCTACCTTCAAATTCAGAACACCATCCCAACCATGAAGCATGGGGGTGGCAGCATTGTGTTGTGGGGTGCTTTGCTGCAGGAGGGACTGGTGCACTTCACAAAATAGATGGCATCATGAGGATGGAAATGTATGTGGATATATTGAAGCAACATCTCAAGACATCAGTCAGGAAGTTAAAGCTTGGTCACAAATGGGTCTTCCAAATGGATAATGACCCCAAGCATACTTCCAAAGTTGTGGCAAAATGGCTTAAGGCCAACAAATTCAAGGTATTGGAGTGGCCATCACAAAGCCCTGACCTCAATCCCATAGAAAATTTGTGGGCAGAACTGAAAAAGCGTGTGCGAGCAAGGAGGCCTACAAACCTGACTCAGTTACACCATCTCTGTCAGGAGGAATGGGCCAAAATTCACCCAACTTATTGTGGGAAGCTTGTGGAAGGCTACCCGAAACATTTGACCAAGTTAAACAATTTCAAGGCAATGCTACCAAATACTAATTGAGTGTATGTAAACTTCTGACCCACTGGGAATGTGATGAAAGAAATAAAGCTGAAATAAATAATTCTCTCTTCTATTATTCTGACATTTGACATTCTTAAAATAAAGTGGTGATCCCTAACTGACCTAAGACAGGGAATTTTTACGAGGATTAAATGTCAGGAATTGTGAAAAACTGAGTTTAAATGTATTTGGCTAAGGTGTATGTAAACTTCCGACTTCAAATATATGTCGTAGCCTAGTGGAGACCAATATCTATATTATGTTATTAAGCTGGTTGTTGATGTGTATGACTGCATTTCAGATATATTTTCGTACATTTGAATGTTGCAGCAATAGGTGCTAGGCCTAGTGTTTGATAGCAAGCTCTCATTCCAATGACTCAACTGCCCCCCGCATGGAGAGAAAGAGAACTGCTCGTTTTAGGGACTCACAAGGCTCATGTGAATTTCCTGATGCAGCAGGAGAAGTTAAGATCTGTATTGGTACCATGGTTATTGTATAATACACAAACACTGAGTTGTTGGAGGGTTTGATATGATATGCCCTACTTATAAGAATAAAATGAACTATTAATGGACATTTTCTAATTAACGTCTGTGCCACTCAATACAGTCAGTAGTGTGTCTCTGTCTCAGAGTAGTGGTGATCCTTCATATTTTCTCTCTTTATGATATTATTTGCTTGTTTAGTTTGTCTCCCTGGATGTTCTAGTCACCCTATAGCAGCTCTTTAGCACAATTAGCACAAACACACACACACACACACACACACACACACACACACACACACACACACACACACACACACACACACACACACACACACACACACACACACACACACACACACACACACACACACACACACACACTAGGTTGGGTAGGGCCACGGCCGCTGTTCTTCCTTCCTCTCACGGTGCAGTGTAGAGCGGTGCGGTCCCAGAGTGGCTCCCTGGGCTCGGCTGTCGGTTGTTTGCCAGCGTCTCCGGGTGGAATTCATTCAAATTAAAGCATCGGAATGAGGCCCGGGTCCCAGAATGCCTGGTCCCTCTCCTTCATCAGCATTCCGCCGATGAGAGTAATTAAAGCCAAAATTAATTCTGCTGTAAGCAGAGGAGCCACAGAATAACTGATATTAGAGGCTGGATGATGAATGCTTGGCATCAAGGGAGGTCTCAGGGGATAGAAGGGGGAAATTCACAGATCTCTCTTTCTTCCTCTCTCTTTCTTTCTTCTTCTTTCTTTCTTTCTTTCTTTCTTTCTCCCTTCTCTCTCTGTCTTGTTCTCTACCTTTTTTCGATAGTTTCTCCTAATCTCTCTCTTTTTCCTGCGTTTACATTCCTATCTCTCTCTCTCTCGCTCTGTGTGTTGGCCCTGACTACTTTACTCTCCACTCTCTTCCTCTCTCTCTCTCTCTCTCTCTCTCTTTTCATCTCTTTCTCAATAGGTTTCTGTGTTTGTTCCCTCTCTTATTGTATTCCTTTCTCATTCTTCCCCTCTCCTTTTATCCTCTGGATCACTGTTTTGTCATGACAAGGCTATGCTAAATATTGCTACATGCGTACAAGTCAGAATGTAGGGTTGAGAAGCACACGGCTCACTGCTACCCATAGAGCCCTCTTCATTAGGTTGCCTCTGCCTGCACTAATGAAAAATAAATGTTATGGAGAGTTTTCGTTTCCTGGTCTCTTGGCATTGTGACATGACATTGTACCCTCGTAGAATTTGTCACCTTGAATGTTAGTGTTAAGTGAAGCTGCAAAGGCTGGCAGTTTGTAACAGGTGACACCAGGAGCCAAAATGGAGGATGTGTACTGGTAAAGCTGTAGCCATAATGTTATAAGTAGAGCCCAAATGGAGAATGTGCTCTACTTTATCATGTATCTGTTTTCTTCTTATTTGTACAACAATTATAATCCAGGTTAGGACAATTTTTTTATGATTAAAATTGTATTTGGAATAGTCCATAAATATAGAATAACAATATTTATACGGTAGAAAAATCCACCCTCTTCTTGAAGATCTTATTTTCGAGACACAGTTTGATATTGAAGACAGACGCTTTCCAGATGATGTGATATTCTAGCCAGTATGATTCAATGATCCCCCATGTCCCCTGATGCTTTATTCTTGGAATAGCACGTCTTTAGCAAGAGCAGTCACAAGACTGAAAGACAAACAACAACTCTGCTCATGAAACACAGACACAGATTGGACGAGGCTGTCAGCTCAGCGTTGTGATTGTTTTTATAACTCTCTTAGAATCAAATGAATTTGAATGAAAGGTTAGCCCTTATGGGGATTATTTTAATGTGATATATATATATATATATATATGATGCTGCCATGGAATTTGCCAATGCATGTCTTTGCAGTGTCTGACTCAGAGGGATGAGTGAATGGTGATGATGCTGACCTCTGCCCTGTCTCTTAGTCCGCCCCAATGGATATAGCACTTTAAAAAGAAGATAAACAATAGATACAATATCTGTATTGGTTTTATGTTGTGCTGTCCTGTCTTAATTGTAACAGAATATTGGTATACATTGGAATATGTGTATGGATTGTGTGGCTTGTAGTGTTACTGCTACTGTAATTAATATGTTTCTGGTTTTAATTGGTTCATTCAAGAATTTTAAGGAATATTTATTGTAAATTACAAAATAAGCTCAACTTGAGAATTACTGACCGCCATTAAGAATTAAAGGCCTGGTGTGGCTTGGCGGCAGGCAGTGGAAACCCAGAGTGAAAGATTAGAATCCATAAGGGGGCCAAATGCAGGGATACGACTGGGGCCCCTAGAGACTGGCTGAACCCACACACATAGATGGGGGCCGGGGTGGGGGGAGTTGGAATGAAGCCTTCCCTGGCAATGCACTGTCCTGATTAGACTTAAAGGGGCAGTGGTCCTTATATTTTTCTCATTTATGACTACTTTGTCACTCTGTTTGTCTTGTTAGACTGGCTCTAGTAGTTCCTATATTTGTATTTGTTACAGTACTGTATGTGGCCTTTGAATCTATATGGAGTGTGCTGGTTCCCCACTGGGCACAGACGTCAATTCAATGTCTATTCCACATTGGTTCAACGTAATTTATTTGAAATGACGTGGAAACAATGTTGATTCAACCAGTGTGTGCACAGTGGGTTGTGTGTGTTTTTCAATCTCTCAATCTTATCTCTTTCTCTCTCACAAATGCACAATTAGGTCGGGACAGTTGGACAGTTGTCGCAGTGACATCATGAACATTCTATTGTCGTCCGACATCAAACTTCTTGTTGTAGTTATGAAAAGGTATAAACACAAAACGACAGTCTCTGCATGATATCAGCAGCTCAGTGCTCCGAGTAGCGTATTTGCTCTATTTTAAAAATGAATTTAGCCATTCAACTAAAAGCAACTTTCTAAACAACGTTTTGGTTCGTTGCTAGCTTGATAGCTAGCTAACTAGCTAGCTAGATAGTTCAAATAATGACCAGAGTATAGCTGACAACGTATTAACTTTAGCATCATTTGATTCATTATTACATGAAAAATAAACCACAACATAGTTATTTACAAGGTAATGATGGCTAGCTTACAGAAAATAGGTTACGGTTGTGATTGTGACTAAATAAAAGTAGGTAATTGTATCTGAGAATTTTAAAAACTTCTGCACATCTGGTCACTGATGGATTTGGACTTGTTGCTGTAGCAGCCACGACAACGGGTTTTGCGACAGTCGCAGACACATTAACCTTTTTCATGTCTGTGCAACAAGGAAACCACCAGTCACAGCGACGGTCTACCGGCATTCCACCGGAGTATAAATTACATTTTGAGCTGCTACACTTTTCACATTCTAATTGTCTACAGACATGTCGTTAGACCAAGTAGAAACTGATCTTTACCCACTTTCTATCTCTCTATTTGAAATGGTGCAGTAAAAGTAATGATTATGAATTATTTAGTGATCTTGTATTTTTATAGTTCTGGGGTTTACCTATGCACCTTACTAAAAGCTTGGCCTTTAGTGCTTGTTTTTAGCATGCAGGCCTACAAATATGGCCTAAAAATTGGGACTAAAATATGTTTGCTACTGTACAGGGAATTGTTATTTATCCCTTCAAATTATGTAGTGTTATCAACTTGGTATTTGTTATATAGATTCTGTATCAGTAGCAATAGTAGCTTTGTTTGTTTAACCACTTTGTTTTAAAGACCGATTAAAAAAACACTCAAAGTGAAACCTTGATGTAACGATGACCTTCAACGCAATGGCACTCTTTCCCATAACACTGTCCTATCCAAAAGTCCAGAACTCCCCCAAGAAACCTTACAGAGAGAGAGAGAGAGAGAGAGAGAAAGAGAGAGAGATTAGTTTCCTCCCTCCACTGTCTTTGCCCTGGCTGAATTACTGAAACAAGATGCTGCACTTAGAGAAGTCTTTGGAGAGAGTGAAGATAGAGAGAGAAGTGAGGGAGAAGAGGGAAAGAGAAACACTTTTAGGGACATGGGTGCCATTTAGGCTAGGACCATCTCCTCACTAAAAGCAGTGTATGGTCGTCTCCCGGAGGGCCGGCCCTCAGAGGGCCTCAGTGGTTTAGTTTAGCCTGCTGGTGTGGTTAAGTGAATACAGAACAAACACTCAGGTTTGAGGTGAAGCCAAGATCATTAAAATGAGCATCCATTCCAACCCTCAAAGTATTGTGTTTTTACACATGGTACTGTACTGCGAAGAGTGAAATGTCAGGGTTCTTCATAGGCCAATATGTCCACCAGAGGAGGCTGGTGGGGGGAGCTATAGGAGGACGGGCTCATTGTAATGTCTGGAATGGAGTAAATGGAACGGTATCATGTCCACGGCCACGCCTGCATTTTATTGTCTGATATTGTGTAGATAGAAAATGAATCGGGCTCGTTTGGTAGACACAACGTGGCGCTTAAGGGACCCAATCCCTGTAAGTGCCATTAGGTGGAAATTGCTGTTCACATATTCCAGTGGTTTGATTAATTACTTTCACTCTCATGTGCTTCCGTAAAGGCACAATGAGATATGGTGAACAAATTGCATTGTGTTCCTGTATCCTGTTATGTAAAAGCAGTTTAATTATTGACACATGTTTTGCCACCTGGCAGAGGGAGAGGGGATGGTTGGACATGAGCAATATATATTATGAGACTGGTATACAGATGTAGGATCTTATGGCCAGTATTGTCGCAGCAAAATAATCCTACAGCAACAGGATTTGAACATTTAGTCCATTCACACTTCTCTGCCAATGTAATGTTTCTTGATTGGTGGTTAGGCTATTAGCTGGCCAAAATTAGGCTATATGAAAAGTGCAATACTGGTTAATAAAACATGTATTAATGCAGGTGAATTCATGTAAATTCTGCAGCGCAGGAAAATTCTCACCGACAACAGAGTGATCAAATGAAGATCCTACACCTGTTGAGAGAGCTATAACTCTGGAGAGTCTAGAGCAGGGGTGTCAAACATAAGGCCCGCTGGCCAGATCAGGGGTCCAATCCGGCCCATGGGTGGTTTGAGTAAAGAAAATCAAAAATAATAATGAATTCCATATCTCTCTCTCTCTCTCTGTGTGTTGGCCCTGACTACTTTAATCTCCACTCTCTTCCTCTCTCTCTCTTTTCATTATCTGTGTCACATTGTCTTTCACTGTCTGTGCCATTCTTTGGATTCTAGTGCTGAATATGAGAGGTATGAGAGTGTGAATGAAACGATAAATATGTCACTCCTGTGAGTGATGTATTTTGAAGAGTGTATTGTATTTTTAACCCAATTTGACGACATACAGCAGGGCTGCTTTTTTGACAGTTGTAGTCTGATAAATATGTAGTTAAGACATTTTTCTGAAGGCTTTACACGCTCCTGGGGGGTTTAAAAGATCATTTGAAGCTTTGTGTGATATCTTAAGGTAGCTTTTTTTGATCAGAGAGCCGGCTTAGGCATTCAGCTACTCTCTTTGACTGAGGAGGAGATTATGTACGGAGCCAACCAGCAAATCCTCGCTTTTCTGTGAACTGTCACTTTTGTAAAACCCCAGGCATCAACGTTTCTTATTTTCCTCTCTCCTTTTAGTATTTATTTCCTCCTAACGCTGTGTGTTATGAGGATAGCACCCCCTTCTGCCAGGGAGACTTAATAGCATGAATATGCTCTATTCTGTATTCTATACTGTACAGTACCTATTCTACAGTGTATGCAAAGATAGCTATAATTCCATACCCTCATATGGCCATGCTGAGCCTCACTCCCCTCCTCCCATGTCCCTGAGCTCTATATGAACAGCAGGTGATGCTTGGTTCCTCGTAGCTCCCTCCTGTTCTGTTTGCCCAAAACTATCCCATCCGATCTGGCCCTTGTTCCCCTTCCTGATCTAGTTGACTGGGCTGGGTAAGTTAGGTAGGCAGTCCCTCCCCTCCACCCCTCAATCCCATCCTCCCTCCCTCCCAATATCCACTTGGACCAGGGCTCAGGCTGCACCTTTTGTGTTCCACAGGGATAGGGGGGCCAGATGGAGGAATTTGATTAACCAGCAGTGGAGGACCAAATGTTCATTTGGATACAGAACCAGTTGGAGGGAGGGAGGGAGGGAGGGAGGGAGGGAGGGAGGCGGGTATAGAGAGGGAGAAATCTAAAATGGCTGGTGGTGGTGAGCGCCGGCCAACACTTTCCAAAGGGGAGCCGAAACAGGCACTGAGGTGTAGTAATGCAGAAGCCGTTTTCCAAGTACCAGCTGGGCCTTTTAGGAGCCTCTATCCCCACAGCAGACACTCAGCAGCCTCCGAGCAGCTTGACTTTACCATATGTGGAACTTTTTTTATGCTCCACCTGGTTTTCCCTAGGGACCCGTGCCGCTGGGACGCCGGAGGCAGGTGAATTGCTCTTAATGCAAGGCACTGAATCACTGGGCCAACAACACGAGGGAGAGGGAGGGTGGCGCCTAGGGAGAGGAAATGGATCTGAAGAAGAAAGACTGGCGCGACCTTGGAACCGGGCGCCTGCCATCCCGCTCACCCGCCTGCGGAACAGAAACGGGGCGGCGTCATGTGCCATTGTGCCTTCCACTCTAGATCTGCACGCCGCTGCCACTTAAAAAATATCCACAGTCAACAGATATGTTTTATGTAGCAGTGTGTATAATTCTTCAAAATGATTTTTAAAATGGAACTTAATCCATTTGTAAACTGGCTATGTCTGTCTTCCTCCTGTTCCATTTAACTAGTTCCCCTCCTCTGCTCTACTGATGGTTGATTTCTGTCTTCCACTCCACGTATATCCTGGTTATTATTTTAGCATAACTACTGTTAGTTCAGTGTTATATGTAGCAAATTGAAACAAATACCATCACCCGTATTACTTGCATCACAACTTGTTGGAACATTGCAATGTTCTGTATGGTAATAGTTTGGGGGTGTACAGTAGCAATATCAGGAGCACGCTAGCTCTAGCCTGCGCCAGGGGTTATATTGACTCCTGTCTGAGATTGGGGAGGATCTCTGTGCAGATAGGTCAGGCGAGGATGGTTTTAGGTTTTAGGCAAGACAGCAGGATATAGTACGGCCAGTCGGCCACTCTTATGCCTGCACCTGTCTCACAGTGAGGAGGGGCTGGCAGAGGGGTCAGGGAGGTCAACGGTCACCACTGGGGACTGTTAAGGTCAAGAGGTTTAACACTCTTTGATGGTCTCTGAACCATCCCTCAGGCACTACTATACACTATGCAGTACACTATCACTATGAAGCCCCAGTGTGCTGTGCTTTACTTTTCTTCTCCTTCTTTTTCTAATCCTTCCAAATGGCTCGGACGGACTAAGACTCTGACAGACAAACAGACACACAGCAGTGAGAGAAACTGTAGCTAGCTAACTGTGGGGTATGTGTGTGGGGGCTATAAGCCATCAGCTGGAGATTTCACTTTGAAAAACAACCTGTTTCATTTTCTCTCTCTCCGTGCTGCCCGTTTAACCAATCAGGGCCACCGCCAGAGTCCAGGCACCCAGAGCAGCTGCCCTCTGACCCCACTAGC